>NC_053025.1:492613812-492720430 GCF_003073215.2 Triticum urartu | reverse complement strand
TGATTCCGCTCCAGGAGACGCGTTTGAGCTCAAGTGGGAGTTCGACGAAGACTCTCAACGTTACTATGTTTCCTTTCCTGATGATCGGTAGTGGTGCCCAGTTGGGGGTGATTGGGACCGTGTCGCATGTTGGGTTATCTTTTATTTTGGCGCCGTAGTTGGGCCATGAGTGTTTGAATGATGTAATGTTATTTATGTACTTCATTGACGTGGCGAGTGTAAGCCAACTATGTTATCTCCCCTTTTATTACATATATATTACATGGGATGTTGTGAAGATTGCCTAACTTGCGACATATGCCTTCAATGCGATTATGCCTCTAAGTCGTGCCTCGACACCTGGGAGATATAGTCGCATCGAGGGTGTTACAAGTTGGTATCAGAGCCTTCCCCGACCTTAGGAGCCCCATTGCTTGTTCGTTATTAGCGGCCGAGTTGTGTCTAGAAAAAATGTTTTGAGTCATTTAGGAATTATATATCGGAGAGTTTAGGAATTCTTTTTACTTCCCAGTCTCCTCATCGCTCTGGTAAGGCATCCTGACGTAGAGTTTTGACTCTTCTCTTCTCAAATTTCACTAAATTTTTTTAGGATCAAGCGGGTATCTTGGAATCGTTCCGATGGTTTTATGATGAGAACATTGTCTTGGTGCCTCCTGTCAGGGGTTTTGTGGAAGTGTCCCGGGGAGTTGAGCTCTGAGGTGTTGTTGTCATAATCTTATCGTTGCAGTTCTGGAATACCTGAGTTTAGTACGCCGATATTGAAAATCTCTTTTATGCAGTTCGTTGGTGAGATAACCTCGACGCCACCCAGTACTGGGGCGGGAGTTCGGGAGTATCGCCATAACTTGTATAACAGATGCTTTTCGAAGGTTGAGGTAGATGGTTTCCGAAGTTTTTCTTTGTTATGTGTTGAAGTATGGATACAACTAGATGTAGGAATTGCTAGTTTGGGTGAGATATTATGCTTCCCCTGTATCCCCAACACCTGATTGCATAACTGGAAAGGTTCGGGAGTTTCATAGGTGGGAATTCTCGTAGCTCTAGTTCTTCTTCCACGGATAGTTGGTTTGAGATTGGGATTTCTTACCGATTATTCGTTCTTGATCCGTACCTTATTGATTTATTTCTCTACCTTAATTCTAAGTGGCTTCTCAATTTATGGATATGTGACCATTTCAAGAGGAATGCATTCGTTCATTTTGTTCGGATGTGAAGACTATATGTTGCAATTTTCATTCCGTTGGATTCAGGTTCGATATGTGTCTATCAATATGCTAATGGATGTCAATCTCTTCAGGATGGCTCCTCCAACGCGCACGACTCCGAATCCTGATCCGCCACCACCTCCACCTCCTCCGGAGGCATGGCAAGCTGTGATGGCCGCAACCAATGCAAACACACAGTTGATCATGCAAATTCTCCAAGAGCGCAATCAAGGCAACCAAGGCAACCAAGGCAACAATCAGAATCACTTTGCTACACTCAACCAGTTCCTTGCTAATGGGCCAAAGACTTTCAGCAATTGTGTTGAGGCAACCGATGCTGATGATTGGCTTGTGGATCTGTGCAAGCATTTCGAGTGCAGTAATGTCAGGCCTGAGGATTTCGTCAAGTTCGCTTCCTTCCAACTCAAAGATCAAGCTGCAGAATGGTTCCAGCAGTACAAGGATTCCAGAGGTGGACGTGTTATCACCTGGGATGAATTCCGTCAAGATTTCAGAGCTCATCATATTCCTCAAAGCGTGGTTGAAAGCAAGCGTGAGGAATTCCGCAACCTGAAGCAAGGCTCTTTGTCTATCTATGACTACAACAAGTTGTTCCAGAAGCTCGCCCGCTTTGCTAAGCAGGACGTCCCTGATGAGAAGAGCATGATATACCAGTTCAGGGGTGGTCTCAGAGAAGAAATTCAGCTAGCTCTTGTTCTCTTTGAGCCCTTGAGATACGATGAGTTCTACAACATGGCATTGAAGCAAGAGGCTGCTCAATTGAGGTGTGATGCTTCCAAGAAGCGAGTCAGAGATGTTACTCCTTCTTCCTCTACTCAAGTGGCCAAGCAGCAGAAGTATTGGATTCCTCCTCCTCCGTTCCGTCAGCCGTATCAGCAGAAGAGCAAAGGTGGCAGTGGATCTTCACACCCACCCAACCCTGGCTTTCAGAACAAGACTTCGTCTCAAGCTCCAAGATCGAGTGCTCCGTACCACTGTCCTCTTTCAGAGGTCACGTGCAACAAGTGCCAACAGAAGGGTCACTATGCCAACAAGTGTTTCAACCAGAGGCGTCTTCCCCCTCCTCCTCCTGTCAGATCGGCAAGTACAGCTGTGGTCAAGCATAACCCCAAGTCTGCTATAACGCCCTCGATGCGGCTATATCTCCCACGTGTCGAGGCACGACTTAGAGGCATAACCGCATTGAAAGCAATGTCGCAAGTCAGGAAATCATCACACATCCCATGTACATAAATAATATAAAGGGGAGGTACATAGTTGGCTTACACTCGCCACGTCACATCAAAGTACATAAATAACATCCATCATACAAATCACTCATGGCCCGACTACGGTGCCAAAATAGAAAAGACCCCCAACATGCGACAAGGCCCTGAACCGATAACCCCAAATAGGCACCACTACTGATCGTCGGGAAAGGAAACATAATAACGCTGAGAGTCCTCGTCGAACTCCCACTTGAGCTCGTACTCGTCACCTGGAGCGGAATCACCTGGACCTGCATCTGGAATTATAGTATCTGTGAGCCACAGGGACTCAGCAATCTCGCACCCTTGCGATCAAAACTATCTAAGCTTATAGGAAGGATAAGGCAAGTATGTGGAGCTGCAGCAAGCGACTAGCATATGTGGTGGCTAACTTATACGCAAAAGAGAGCGAGAAGAGGAGGCAAAGCGCGAGCGAGAAACTAGAAGGAACAACCTGCGCAAGCGTTACTCCAACACCGTGTCCACTTCCCGGACTCCGCTGAGAAGAGGCCATCACGGCAACACACTCAGTTGATTCGTTTTAATTAATTAAGGTTTAAGTTATCTACAACCGGACATTAACAAATTCCCATCTGCCCATAACCGCGGGCACGGCTTTCGAAAGTTCAATCCCTGCAGGGGAGTCCCAACTTAGCCCATGACAAGCTCTCACGGTCAACGAAGGAAAAGACCTCCACCCGAGACACACCGATCAGACTCGGTAACCCGGTACAACAAGACAATTCGACAGGTTAAAACAAGACCAGCAACACCGCCCGAATGTGCCGACAAATCCCGATAGGAGCTGCACATATCTCTTTCTCAGGGCACACTCATATTGTCTTAGGTACGGGTATGCCAGCCCAGAGTTGCCCCTGGTGGCCACCGGTAGCTGACAGGTGGACCAACACTCAGAGGAGCACTGGCCCGGGGGGGGGGGGGTTAAAATAAGATGACCCTTGAGTCTGCAGAACCCAAGGGAAAGAAAAGGCTAGGTGGCAAATGGTAAAACCAAGGTTGGGCATTGCTGGAAAAGCTTTAATCAAGGCGAAATATCAAGGGGTTCCCATAATAACCCAACCGCGTAAGGAACGTAAAATCCGGGAACATAACACCGATATGACGGAAACTAGGGCGGCAAGAGTGGAACAAAACACTAGGTGAGAGGCCGAGCCTTCCACCCTTTACCAAGTATATAGATGCATTAAGATAACATAGCAATATAATGATATCCCAACAAGTAAATAAATGTTCCAACAAGGAACGGCTCCAAACTTCACCTGCAACTAGCAACGCTATAAGAGGGGCTGAGCAAAGAGGTAACATAGCCAATCAACGGTTTGCTAGGACAATGGTAGGTTAGAGGTTCAATCATGCAATTGGGAGGCTGACAAGCAAGTGGTAGGCATCATAGCAGTGGCAAAGCAAAAGAGCGAGCAAACTAGCATAGCAAAGATAGTAGTGATTTCGAGGGTATGATCATCTTGCCTGCACAGTTGTCAAAGCTGACTGGATCCTCACAAGCAAACTCAACGGGCTCCTCGGTAGCGAACTCATCTCCCGGCTCTACCCAAACAAGACAAACAAGCAACAAGGATACAATCAACCACGTGCAAGACCAAGCAATATGATGAAATGATGATATGCTATGCGGGATGCGATGCGGGATGCAAAATGCAAGATATGACAGGAAATGCATGAACCTGGCATCAACTTGGAATTCCAAGTGTGCCACTGGATAGAGGGGACGAAATCGCTTGAAAACGATATAAAGATCATTGGAATCGGAGTTACGGTTTGGAAATGGCAAGCGTTTTAAGATATGACACCGGTCTGCGATTTACAGCAAGTAGGCATCTAAATGCAACGAAATGAACATGCTACAGCCACCAAACATGAAAACAAAATACATGGCAGTGATGTACACAAGATGCTTAACAAAACACTAGCACTGAGCTATAGACAAATTCATCCATTAAGAGGTTCAAACAAGCATGGCAAAAATGAATATGCAAAACAGATTCCAGACTTAGTGAAATTAACACTAGCCTGAAATTTCAGATCATGATGCTCTCTTTGGAGCAGCAAAACAACATGATAAATGACCTGAACATGACAAGTAAGAACACGGCATGGAGCTACTCAACAAACTTAACAAAACACCCAAAGTGACCTGGGGTCAAAAGGGTTCACAAAATACTCTACCGAGCTCACGAACATAGCTCGAACACAATCAGTTTTCAGACTTAGTGAAAACAGAGACATGCAGAAATTTAACTCACGAAGGCATGTAAACGAGCTCGATGCACTCACCATGGTGCAAGTCATAGCAAGGCAAGCATATAACCAGCAAGAAGGCACAATATTCTAGCTACTCATGGCAATAAAAAAGGCATAGCATGCACGAAACACTAACGGTAGCATCGGCAAAATCGCAAACAAGTTGACGATCTGCCCAGATTATCAACGAAGCAAAAGTTGAGCTCGATTGAGTCAACCTAGAGCACTCCACATTTGCAAACAAAGACATGGGTGGATAGAGCATAACATAAATATCAAAACTCCCTTACTGATCATCCTCAAAAGAGGCACGGATCACTAGGAAACAAGCTGGACATATAGCATCACGAACTAAAATATCCCAGACTTAGTGAAAATCACGAAGTCCCTGAAATCAGCAATCTCAGGTACCTCTCTTCGCAAGCTTGCACAAGACAACACACACATCCTAAAAATGCATGGGTGGCACCTCTGGAAAGAAGACAAAATTCTTAACAATTCATCCCAAAGGGGCACAGGCATATCATGCACGGATTAAACATGGCAAAAATGACAAAAGTGCATGATGAACTAACGGATCTGCAATTTAACTCACGAAGGCTCCTTTTAACAGCATTTAGGGCATCAAGATGAGCTCAAATGCAAATGATGCAATGGAATGAAATGATGTACATGTCGAGCCGAAGATTTTGATATATTATACGCCCAAAACGGAGCTACGGTTGCGGAGATACGTGCAGTCAAAGTAGGCACAAAAATCTGGGGGGAGAAGGAGAAAGTCAACCGTCAGATCCAGATCCAGATCTAGGGTTCCGGCGGCACGGATCCCGAGGCTCGCCGGAAACACTGTAGCAGCCGGAGAAGGACGCCGGAGGAGAGGAGGGGCTCGCCGGGGGCGGCACCGGCGTGGAGGCGGGCGGCGCGGCGCCGGTGCTCCTGGGCGGCGAGGGGAGCCGCGGGCGGCGGCGCGGAGGCGGCGGTGGTCCGCCACGGCGGCGGTGGCGGGGCGCGGCGGCGCCGGCGGCCGGCCGCGGGGAAGGGGCGGCGAGGCGACGCGAGGGCGGCGGCGAGGCGACGCGGGCCTCCCGGGCCTGGCGGCGGCGAAGTGGGCGCGCGCCCACGTGGCGGCGCGCGATTGGCTGGCGGCGGCGGGGCGGACGGTGTCCGGTCCGATCCGGACACGTCCGTCGGTGGGGGTTTGATCTGTTTTTTTTTTAAAACGAGGAGGACGGGGAGGAAGACGAGATCCGAAATGGGGGGTGTATATATAGGCATAGAGGGAGCTAGGAGAGTCCAAATGAGGTGCGGTTTTCGCCCACGCGATCGTGATCGAATGATCTAGGACATGGAGCATAGTTTGGTGGGTTTTGGGCCAAATTTGGGGGGTGTTGGGCTGCAACACACACGAGGCCTTTTCGGTCCCTCGGTTAACCGTTGGAGTATCAAACGAAGTCCAAATGATACGAAACTTGACAGGCGGTCTACCGGTAGTAAACCAATGCCGCTTGGCAAGTCTCGGTCCAATCCGGAAATGTTTAATCCCCACACACGAAAGAACGCTAGAAATGGCCACCAGAGGAGAACGAAGCGCCGGAATGCAAAACGGACAACGGGGAAAATGCTCGAATGCATGAGATGAACATGTATGCAATGCAATGCACGAGATGACATGATATGAGATGCAAGAAAACGAAAACAACACACGGGGGCAAAGACCCGAACCCGAGAAATAAATATAACTTAACGCCGGAAACGGCAAGAGTTGGAGTACAAATATGGAAAGTATATCTGGGGCGTTACAACGGATGCCGCGAAATATTACCAGGCTGAGGGAGGGAAGCTCAATGGAGAAGCTGTTCTGGTCTCAGTATACTGGGACCGAACACCCGATGCCTCTGAGCGACCAGCTGAAGCAACTGGTCGAGCTGCACAAGGCGGCTGAACAGGCCATGAAGGGCTTTATAGTTCGGATGTGGCCTGGTGACGCCCTTCCCAACATCTACTTCGGCCTGGTGAGGCGGCTTGTGGATGCCTGCCCACGGCTGGAAGTCATCAAGCAGCCCATCTGCATCGAAGGTGCACGCCGAGCTTTCGCCCGTGCGAAGGTGCACTGGGCCAAGATGGACGCCGTGAAGCTGGTGAAGGAAGGGCCGCCGCAGGGCAAGGAGCATCGCCACCCCGAGATGTACTATGAGGGTGTCCTGAAGGGTGCCCGTCTTGTAGTGGACGAGTGTACGAAAGATGTAATATTTGAGTAAACTTGCTCGTGTAATCCTGTATTATGAAAACTTGTTCATATGCGCTATGCAACGCTTGTTTGAATTTAAAATATTACCTTCTGTTTGGCTGTTTATCAAATCTGAGAGATGGCTAGTCATCGGCTTCTGCCCCCACGCCACGAGTGTTGGGGTGTTTGGGATAAACCTAAGCACTCTTGTTCCCATTTTTGGGTCCTTCGAGGGAGGTGCTCAGCACAACGAACAAGGCAATCAGACTATAATGCGTTATCACTCTCACTTAGCCATAGAATTCTATAATTTTAAATTTCAGTGAAGCCCCTAGTATTCGGAAGGCCGAATTCGGGGCGCTATACACGCCTTAAGCTGGACAGGGCCAACTCCTCGCTCTAAGCGGCATAAGTCTTTAGGGACTCAAAACCTCTCGAACAGCGACCAGTCTCTCGCCTTATCATGACAGTCAGTTTTAGCTTTCTCTACTGAGGTGCTTAGCTCAGCAGAACCGGGGTACAATCGCAGTAGTTCTCCCAGTGCTACCTTAGCCGATATAGCGGAACGTAAGGTACCAAAACATGGGAGCCGGGCAAACCCAACTATTGACCCAAGACATGATTCGGAGCTGATGCATATAATGCTATAAGTTCGGGGTGCCGCACTGTCGAAAGTGTTCAGACTTCTCACGCCGCATTATGGGGTATGCTTAAGCCCCTAGCGTATTGGCCGTACCAGAGTGTACGGGTGCTAGATGCCATGAATGAACATATATATATATATAAAGGAAGAATGCAATAATAGTCTTAACGCTATGCATTGTTTATTCGAAAAGGTGCGTTAAAGCAGAATGATACAAGCACTGCGATAAGCAAAAAGTAGGACTGTTTGACATGTCCCTTCCAAGGGCAAGCTGAGGAATATTATTAAAGCAAATATTTCACTCGTTATCGTAATCCACCTGGGAGTGACGTAGCTTTCTGCCTCCTTGGTTGCTGCATCATGTGTTCGGCAATCATGCTGCCGGACAGGGTTTCCAGAGATTAAAGTCCTGAAAGAGAAAAATAACAAAGCGGGAAGCCCCTAGTGCGGTTTGAGCCGCGACTTGGAGCGTGCCGCAGTCGTGCCCCCCTCCCCGCCTGTGCCCATGGTATTTTTAATGCATAATTATGTACGCGTGGCACGGATTTCGCCGTTTGGCTGGGACCGGGGTGGGGGCCGCATTGCTATGCAAGCTCGGAACGTGCCAGGCGGTCCTGTTGCGGATTACTCCGGGCGCGCTTGAAGGTTTTCGGGTCCTTAATCGCCGAACTAATGGATTGCCTTAAGAGGCTGCTTTGCGCTTCTGCTGCGAGGGCCGTAGTGTGCTCCTCCGTGCGGAGAGAGCGCTCTGTGTTTCCATTGACTGTGATGACCCCCCGAGGTCCTGGCATCTTGAGCTTGAGATATGCGTAATGCGGTACCGCATTGAATCTCGCAAATGCGGTTTGCCCGAGCAGTGCATGGTAGCCACTGCGGAACGAGACTATGTCGAAGATTAACTCTTCGCTTCGGAAGTTATCCGGAGATCCGAAGACCACTTCCAGTGTTACTGAGCCTGTGCAATGGGCCTCTACACCTGGTATGACGCCTTTAAAGGTCGTTTTAGTGGGTTTGATCCTTGAGGGGTCTATACCCATTTTGCACACTGTGTCCTGATAAAGTAGGTTCAGGTTGCTGCCGCCATCCATAAGGACTCGAGTGAGGTGAAATCCGTCAATGATTGGGTCTAAGACCAATGCGGCGAATCCGCCATGACGGATACTAGTGGGGTGGTCCCTGCGGTCGAAGGTGATCGGGCAGGAAGACCATGGGTTGAACTTTGGGGCGACTGGCTCCAATGCATATACGTCCCTGAGCGCACGCTTCCGCTCCCTCTTGGGGATGTGGGTTGCGTATATCATGTTCACCATCCGCACTTGTGGGGGGAACCTCTTCTGTCCTCCGGTGTTCGGCTACCGGGGCTCCTCCTCGTCATCGCTATGTGACCCCTTATCCTTGTTTTCGGCATTTATCTTGCCGGCCTGCTTGAACACCCAACAATCCCTATTGGTGTGGTTGGCTGGCTTGTCGGGGGTGCCGTGTATTTGGCACGAGCGATCGAGTATACGGTCCAAACTGGATGGGCCTGGAGTGCTTCTTTTGAATGGCTTTTTCCGCTGACCGGATTTAGAGCCTTTGAATCCGGCATTGACTGCCGTATCCTCGTTATTGTCGCTGTTAATGCGGCGCTTATGTTTGTTGCGACGTGACCTGCCATTGCCATCCTTGGTATCCGAAGTACCATGGTTCTTTGATATGTTATTGCTGCGAGCCAGCCAGCTGTCTTCTCCCGCACGAAAGTGGGCCATGAGTGTCGTGAGGGCTGCCATAGATTTTGGCTTTTCCTGACCAAGGTGCCGGGCAAGCCACTTGTCGCGGATGTTGTGCTTAAAAGCTGCTAGGGCCTCTGCATCCGGACAGTTGACGATTTGATTTTTCTTTGTTAGGAACCGTGTCCAGAATTGCCTAGCCGATTCCTCTGGCTGCTGAATTATTTGGCTCAAGTCATCGGCATCTGGTGGTCGCACGTAAGTGCCCTGGAAGTTGTCGAGGAATGCGGCTTCCAGATCCTCCCAACAGCCAATGGACTCTGCTGGCAAGCTATTGAGCCAATGCCGAGCTGGTCCTTTGAGCTTGAGTGGGAGGTATTTAATGGCGTGTAGATCATCACCGCGGGCCATGTGGATATGCAGGAGGAAATCCTCGATCCATACCGCAGGATCTGTTGTGCCGTCGTATGATTCTATATTTACGGGTTTGAAACCCTCAGGGATTTGATGATCCATTACTTCGTCTGTGAAGCATAGGGGGTGTGCGGTGCCTCTGTACTGGGCTATGTCGCGACGCATCTCGAATGAGTCTTGCCCACTGTGTTCGGCCCGGACGGACTTACTTTTACTGTATCCGGCGTGACGATTATCGTCTCGCATAGTGGCGCGCCCTCGTGATCCGTAGATCGATCTTGCATGTTTTGCTTTGTCCTCCAATGCGTCTCGCAGGTCTGGCATATTTCCCCATGCCTTTTTATTTGAATGGCGTCGGGGTGCGGGCTGAGCTTTTGGATGGAATGTCTCTCTGTTGCGGCCACGAGGTGGCCGATCAGCCGCGTCATACGCCGGGGATGTAGGTTTCGGTGCTTCCTCCTCCAGTCGGGGTAGCAACCTGCACTTTGGGTAACTCTTGGAGGGGCGTTTGAGTTTATATTCCTCGGCTGCCAGGACTTCAGTCCATCTGTCAGCTAGCAAATCTTGATCAGCTTGAAGCCGCTGCTGCTTTTTCTTAAGGCTATTTGCCGTGGCTATAAGCTGGCGCTTGAAGTGCTCTTGTTCGACGGGATCCTCAGGCACGACGAATTCGTCATCGTCGAGGCTTGCCTCGTCTTCGGAGGGAGGCATGTAATTATCATCCTCCGCCTCTCCATCCGCCGCTCTCTCTGGAGGGCTGGCTTCTCCATCCTCCTGCCCTAAATCTTGCTGGAGGGGATTGTTGCCATCTTCGGCACTGTTTGGAGTGCTATTATCACCTGTGCCGGTATCACCGCTTTTGCCTTGGCGGGACTTAGAGCAGTGCCGCTGACGCCGGCGCTTGGGTTGCTTCTTGGAGGGGTCATCCTCCGTTGTCTCGTCGCCATTGCCTTCTTTGGGTGTGTCCACCATGTATATATCGTATGATGAGGTGGCTGTCCAGTGCCCTGTGGGCAGTGGTTCCTCTTCGTCTCCCACATCGTCGTCCATACCGTCAATGTCTTCGCAGTCGAAGTCGAGCATGTCGGTTAAGTCTTCGACAGTGGCTACTAAGTGGGTGGTGGGTGGGCGGCGAATTTCTTCGTCATCCGTATCCCAATCCTGCCAGACATAGTTCAGCCAGGATCCTTCTAACAAGGAGAGAGACCTTAATGAGTTCAGTATGTCGCCGAAGGGTGAGTGCTGAAAAAATATCCGCAGGGGTAAACTCCATGATCGGCGCCCAATCGGATCCGATAGGAACGGGCGCAGGCGGTTCGGAGTCCGTGGCTGGAGAAGGATCCGACAGTTTGGCAACACAGCTCTCATGAAGGGTAAGGTCGATATTCGGCTCGATCGCCGCTGAGGATACGGACTCCGCGACGGGGTCTATCCACCCGTCCATGGATGGCGCAACTGGCTCCGAATTGAGTCTCGGAGCGGCTGCCGGTGCGATCTCCTGAATATGGTCCGATGGTAGAGCTGAATCATACTCATCATGACCGCGTGGCGCACAAGGCAGGGGCTCGAATCCATCGGAGATCAAGTCTCCGCGGATATCGGCCGTGTAATTTAAGCTTCCAAACCTGACCTGATGGCTAGGGGCATAACTTTTGATCTGCTCCAGATGGCCAAGCGAGTTGGCCCGCAGTGCGAAGCCGCCGAACACAAAGATCTGTCCAGGGAGAAAAGTCTCACCCTGGACTGCATCGCTATCGATGATAGTAGGAGCCATCAAGCCTAACGGCGATGACACAGAGGAACTCTCAATGAAAGCACCAATGTCGGTGTCAAAACCGGTGGATCTCGGGTAGGGGGTCCCAAACTATGCGTCTAAGGAGGATGGTAACAGGAGGCAGGGGACACGATGTTTTACCCAGGTTCGGGCCCTCTTGATGGAGGTAAAACCCTATGTCCTGCTTGATTTATTCTTGATGATATGGGTATTACAAGAGTTGATCTACCACGAGATCGGAGAGGCTAAACCCTAGAAGCTAGCCTATGGTATGATTGTATGTTGTCCTACGGACTAAAATCCTCCGGTTTATATAGACACCGGAGGGGGCTAGGGTTACACAAGGTCGGTTACAAAGGAGGAGATATCCATATCCGTACTGCCTAGCTTGCCTTCCACGCCAAGTAGAGTCCCATCCGTACACGAGACGAAGTCTTCAATCTTGTACCTTCATAGTCCAACAGTCCGGCCAAAGGATATAGTCCGGCTGTCCGGAGACCCCCTAATCCAGGACTCCCTCACTCATAATACCGATCGTTACCCAATGTTAAGCGTTCAGACCCTACGGGTTCGAGAACTATGTAGACATGACAAAGACTCACTTCCAGTCAATAACCAATAGCGGAACATGGATGCTCATATTGGTTGCTACATATTCTATGAAGATCTTTATCGGTCAAACCGCATAACAACATACGTTGTTCCCTTTGTCATCGGTATGTTACTTGCCCGAGATTCGATCGTTGGTATCTCAATATCTAGTTCAATCTCGTTACCGACAAGTCTCTTTACTCATTTCGTAATGCAACATCCCGTAACTAACTCATTAGTCACATTGCTTGCAAGTCTTATAGTGATGTGCATTACCGAGAGGGCCTAGAGATACCTCTCTGATACACGGAGTGACAAATCCTAACCTTGATCTATGCCAACTCAACAAACACCATCGGAGACACCTGTAGAGCATCTTTATAGTCACCCAGTTATGTTGTGATGTTTGATAGCACACTAAGTGTTCCTTCGGCATTCGGGAGTTGCATAATCTCATAGTAATAGGAACATGTATAAGTTATGAAGAAAGCAATAGCAACAAACTAAATGATCATCGTGCTAAGCTAACGGATGGGTCAAGTCAATCACATCATTCTCTAATGATGTGATCCCGTTCATCAAATGACAACTCTTGTCCATGGCTAGGAAACTTAACCATCTTTGATTAACGAGCTAGTCAAGTAGAGGCATACTAGTGACACTCTGTTTGTCTATATATTCACACATGTACTAAGTTTCCGGTTAATACAATTCTAGCATGAATAATAAACATTTATCATGATATAAGGAAATATAAATAACAACTTTATTATTGCCTCTAGGGCATATTTCCTTTAGTCTCCCACTTGCACTAGAGTCAATAATCTAGATTACACAGTAATGATTCTAACACCCATGGAGTCTTGGTGTTGATCATGTTTTGCTTGTGAGAGAGGCTTAGTCAACGGGTCTGCCACATTCACATCCGTATGTATCTTGCAAATCTCTATGTCTCCCTCCTTGACTTCATTGCGGATGGAATTTAAGCGTCTCTTGATGTGCTTGGTTCTCTTGTGAAATCTGGATTCCTTTGCCAAGGCAATTGCACCAGTACTGTCACAAAAGATTTTCATTGGACCCGATGCACTAGGTATGACACCTAGATCGGATATGAACTCCTTCATCCAGACTCCTTCATTTGCTGCTTCCAAAGCAGCTATGTACTCTGCTTCACACGTAGATTCCGCCACGACCCTCTGCTTGGAACTGCACCAATTGATAGCTCCACCATTCAATAAAAATACAATCCAGTTTGTGACTTAGAGTCATCCGGATCAGTGTCAAAGCTTGCATCGACGTAACCGTTTACGACAAGCTCTTTTTCACCTCCATAAACGAGAAACATATCATTAGTTCTTTTCAGGTATTTCAGGATGTTCTTGACCGTTGTCCAGTGATCCACTCCTGGATTACTTTGGTACCTCACTGCTAAACTAATAGCAAGGCACACATCAGGTCTAATACCACTACAAAAAAATACACTTCCGTGATGATACGTGTTTGTCACAATAGGTCACGTTTTCTGTCACGCATGTACATCCATGACGATTTTATGACAGAATCAAGATAGTCATACCTGTGCTGTCGTAGAAGTGTTCCATGACATTACCAAAATTATCATCATGGAAGTGTCCACTTCCATGATGATAAATCACGCGTCATAGAAGTGCTTTCGTCAAGGGTGACCGACACGTGGCATCCACCGTAACGGAACGCCGTTAAGCTATCGGGTCGGGTTTTGGATCCGATAACCCGTTAACAGCCCTGACCAATGGGGATTTTCCACGTGTAAAATCATCATTGGCTGGAGGAGACACGTGTCAGGTCCGCGTTGGCGCATGTGTCACTCATCCAATGGGCGAGACGCGCCTATGATATGTTGACACGTGGACCGGCCCATCAAGTTTAAATGGGCCGACCCAACTGAAGGCCCACAAGATTTTGCGGACCATAATGGCCACGAGATTTTGCAGATCATAATGGGATGGCCCAGCTAAAGGCCCACAAGATTTTGCGGGCCATAATGGGCTGGCCCAGGTAAAGGCCCACAAGATTTTTGTGTGCCATAATGGCCCGGCCCAGGTAAAGGCCCACAAGATTCTTGCGGATCATAATGGGCCGGCCGAGCTAAAGGCCCACGAGATTTCGCCAACTTTAATGGGCCGGCCCAGCTATAGGCCCACAAGATTTTGAGGACCCTAGTAGGCCGGCCCATTAACTGGCTGCCATGTTTCGGGCCAAATGCCGGCCCATATTTGATCCGGTCCATTAATGGCCTGCCACGCTCCGGGCCTAATAGTGGCCCATATGAGATCCGTCTTGTTAAAAGTCTACCACGTTCCGGGCCAAATTACGGCCCAAATCAGGTCCGGCCCTTTAAGAGGTTTTGGGCTCAATTATGGCCCATATCAGATTCGGCCCGTCAACTGGACACTATGCTTTTGGGCCCACTTGCTAAAGGCCCACTTAGTAATTCGGCCTGATATTAGTTTTGACCTATTAAGGGCCCGTTTAACATTTCGGCCCTATATTAATTTCGGCATGTTAGAAGCCTGTCATATAGTTGGGCCTAACTACGGCCCGGTTTGCATCCGGCCTGCTCACAGTCGATATCTGATTGGGCCAAAGAAGGACAGAGACAATTTTGGCCTATTAAAAGCCCGTGATTTGATTCGCACAATCATGGGTTGGGGTTCATTTCGAGCTGCTGCTGGCCCGTGAGCTGTTCCGCACGTTTCAGGCCCAACCTACATCGTGATTGCATGACGGCCCGATTATGTACCGTAATTTTACGGTTTGGCCGGTTTACTGCGAAGACATGATATATATACACTAAAATAACTGCATCATTGTGAATAAGAAAAAACCTAGAGTATACAATAAATAAATTACGGCATATTACATCCACTGGGCATCAAAGTTCGCCACTATGATAATAAAGCACAAGCAGACAGCAGATTACATACACTAGGCATCAAAGATCGCCACCAGTACAAATAAACATGTCGACAAAATAATATACAAAACCGACAACACTTCAATAGAGTTCAAGAAAGGTTAGCCCTGCTGGGGAGCTGCAACGCAAGCAGCTAAGAAAGATGATGAGACTGCGCTTGTTCAACACTTATATCTTCCTCACTCTGAAAGATAAAGAAGCAGACATATGACATATTTTGCACATAAAAGTATCAGTGCTGACAATTCATCACATTTCTTACTGACGAATAAAGTGACATAGTTTAAAATTGCATTAACACAATATGGTATTGTTCAGGTCAAGACATGGCAGGAAATGACATTGTGAAGGAGTTGGCAGCTTCACGACACCACTGGATTACAGATCAAGAACTCATAAGTATCAATGGTTAGTGTGCTGTCAATTTATACCATTTCAGATTGCCAAATAAAGAGATAGTTTAAATAATAGTAGAATGACATGACATTGTTCATAGTTAAGACATTGCAGAATATGACATTGTGCTGTAGTGGGTAGGTTCACCACACCACTGGATTACGGATGAAGAACAGAAGCATACATGCAGTGCAAAAGATCACTTGCTCTGTATAGTTTAATTTACATGGTATGAAGAAGGAACTTGGTTGTACAACTGAAAACTTAAATTGAGAAAGGACAAACTTTGGTTTATGAACTACATAATAAACTTTAAACAAGCAATTTGATGTAAACACGAAAAATAAACAGATGTTGCAGTCATGCCTAACCAATTATATACAACAAAGTTTGAAGGCTTGAGATGGACAAACTTACATTATTGGTGAAGACAGGCTCTATAAAGGCCTTGTCCACGCTGATGGGGGGAAACTCAAGAAGTTTACCACAGAATCTTCTTCAAAAGCATTGCCTTTATTCTACATTTCGTTAAGAGTAAATATAGATGTGATAATATATGAAAAAATGGAGAATATTTAAGATAAGATGAAGAGTGATGCTACATGACCAAGTAGCTATAAATGTAAGTGCGGCAATACAGGCAAAAGGTACAGCCAAGAGCAATGCACAACTAAACTTCTTCAGTACCAACCTTATGGTAAGAGTAAATATAGATCTGATGTGTAGAAAATGGAGGGCAAAGGAAAATAAGCTGCAGAGTGATGGTACATGAACAACTACCTGTCATTATAAGTACACTGATAAAGGACAACATGTACTTCCAAGAACAATGCAGAGCTAAAAACAACATTGGCATTGGATATATTCTACACTAATGTAACCATTCATACAGATCAGATAATTTGGAGCGAACAATTGATAAGCAAGCTATCATGCATACTGCTGTCACATAATGAACCAGGTATGTATGCAAGTACAGTGATACAAGACAACAGGTACTAACAAGAGCAAAGCAGCGGGCAGCATATTTGCGATATCATGTCGGTCTTGTCAAACCGGAATTCTTCTTCGAGCAGATTTCCTGCAAAAAAGATCCGTAAGGCACATGCGGAAAAGTAAAAGTTCAAATTGTCATGTGATTTCATAGACAGTACCTCATCCTGGGAACGAGACCAGTGCATAACAAGGTTTTTCCATTCAATGTCTTCTAAATTTAGCACAGGAGACTTCACCGAAAATTCGTTTATAGACTTGCCATCAAAGTGTGATTTCCTCAGGTAACACCGATATTGTTGCAATGCTTCCTTGAAAAGCACAAGCAAGCTTTGCTCGTCATGACTATCCAGATTGACCCTCGCCTAGTTACAACAATGTAATGTAAATCATTGATTTGTTCAATCAGCAGAAAACAGGAAAATAATAACCATGAATAATAGCACTTACACGTAAGTTGGACATGAAGATGTGAAAATGGTGTTTGTCTTCACAATAATCTTCCCATGATGGGAATATATGCACGTAGTCCCTAACAACATTGAAAGCATTGTTTTTTAAACTGGGAATAAATGGAATGGGGTTCCAATCTGCAGGAATTGGCCGTCTCTGCAGTTGGGATAGGTCTTCGGCCGGTGGACTTGCTGTACTTTTTGCTGGAGTGGGATTTTTCTGTGGTACAGCTAGTGCTATGGCAAATGAAATCGGTATACCTTTTGCTGGAGTGCGGGTCCTGTGTGGTGGGGCTAGTGGTGTGGCCAGTGAAGTATGGGTACAGTCTGCTGGAGTCAGTCCTACGTTTTGTGTCACTGGTTGTACAACCAATATAAGTGGGGTGTTGTCTGATTTCTCCGGCACCACCACGTTTTTCAAGGACTTTGTTGGTGCTCCTTCAGGTTTGGCAATACCCTCTTCCTTTTTGATGTCTGATGCATAAGAACAACATTTGAGTGAAAAAACATGGTATGATGACAGATGGAATATGTATTGATGATGGATGTGCATGGCATCTCGACATATATGATGAGTAAACTAAGCAGATGGCGGTGCAACAAAGTAGAAGAAATGCAAGACAATATATGCAAGATACCCGCAATCAATAAAACATTGCCAAATTAGAACAGACACCTTGATGGGTGAATAGGACATGCCATCTGCCTTTGACTCCTCGAGGTTAGAATAGTCATTAGGATCATATTCTGAACAAGAATCAATAGGTGGGGAGCGTATGAGTTTCATTGCATCCAGAATGGCACTCAATGCCTTGGTGCCAATTTTGTAAGTCATTGCAGTGTTTAGCTTCAAGAGTGGACTGCTGCTAGTGCGACACAAAGCAGCTACATAGATCATAGTGTAGATATAACGGAAAAACCTTAAGCATCAAAGTAAAATAAGCAAAGTGGAACTTGCTGGAATATATGTGCTAGTATTGCCGGTACGGCTAGAAAGGCTTAGGATACCAGCTCTCTTCAAGTGAAGGTGCGATACTGTTAATATCAGTGTAACTCTCAAAGGCGACACAACTCCCCGCATTTCCTTGCTATTCTTATAGGATTCAAGTGGGTAGGCCACTACAAATTCTATTCCTATGTTTAATCAAAGAGGCTCAAAGTGTCCATCACAACCAACCGTATAGACCTCTACACTGCAAATGTCCCTGCTCATCTTCAGTACAAGGAACATACTATACTACTATCATACTCCCTCCGTTCCAAAATATAAGTCTTGGTAGAGATTTCCACTATGGATCACATACAGATGTATCCAGATACATTTTAGAGTGTAGATACACTCATTTTGCTCCATATGTAGTCCATGGTGGAATCTATACAAATACTTGTATTTAGGAACAGAGAGAGTATATATTAAAGAAGAACGGAAGAGGAACATGGTAAAGAAGAGCAAGCAGATTTTGGATAATAATGTAACACCCCGGATGTAACTTTCCCAATTTGTACTCCAACTCTTGCCGTTTCCGGCGTTAAGTTATTTTATTTTCTCGGGTCCAATTTGTCTCCGTGTGTTGTTATTGTTGTCATGCATCTCATATCATGTCATCATGTGCATTGCTTTTGCATACGTGTTCATCTCATGCATTCGAGCATTTTCCCCGTTGTCCGTTTTGCATTCCGGTGCTTCGTTCTCCTCCGGTGGTCATTTCTACCTTTCTTTCGTGTGTGGGGATTAAACATTTCCGGATTGGACAGAGACTTGCCAAGCGGCCTTGGTTTACTACCGGTAGACCGCCTGTCAAGTTTCGCACCATTTGGACTTCGTTTGATACTCCAACGGTTAACCGAGGGACCGAAAAGGCCTCGTGTGTGTTGCAGCCCAACACCCCTCCAATTTTGCCCAAAACCCACCTAAACCCTCTCCATCATCTAGAGCGTTCGATCACGATCGCGTGGCCGCAAACCGCACCTCATTTGGACTCTCCTAGCTCCCTCTACCTATAAAACTAGCCCCTCCTCCAAAATTCACGGATCCCCTCTCCAAACCCTAGTCTCCTTCGTCTCCACGCGCCGCCGGACAAAATTGCCACCGACGGACATTGTCCGATCCGCCTCCCCGCCGCCACCAGAATGGAAGTTTGACCACATTGAAATGGACTTCGTGACTGGGTTTCCAAAGTCCAAGCGTGGCAATGATGCTATATTCATTGTCATCGACAAACTCACTAAAGTGGCTCACTTTCTGCCTATCAAAGAGTCGATCACTGCAGCTCAATTGGCGGAACTCTATACCTCTCGAATTGTCTATCTGCACGGTATCCCACAAGTGATCTCTTCAGACCGTGGCAGCATCTTTACATCCAAGTTTTGGGATTCTTTTCAGAAGGCCATGGGCACCAACATCCGCTTCAGCGCAGCTTTCCATCCTCAAACTAGCGGTCAAGTCGAGCGTGTCAACCAGATTCTTGAGGATATGCTCAGGGCTTGTGTGATCTCCTTCGGCATGAAGTGGGAGGATTGTCTTCCTTATGCTGAATTCTCCTACAACAACAGTTTTCAAGTAAGTTCGGGCAAGGCCCCATTTGAAATTCTGTATGGCAGGAAGTGCCGTACACCTCTCAACTGGTCTGAAACCGGTGAACTGACGCTTTTGGGCAATGACTTAATCACAGAGGCAGAGGAAATGTGCAAAGTCATTCGAGATAACCTCAAAGCAGCCCAATCCCGCCAGAAGAGCTACTATGATAGTAAGCACCGTGTTTTGGCTTTCGAAATCGGAGATCATGTTTACCTCTGCGTCTCTCCTATGAAAGGTACTCGTCGCTTCGGTATCAAAGGGAAGCTTGCCTCTAGATACGTGGGACCTTTCAAGATGGTCAGCAAAAGAGGCGACCTCGCCTATCAACTCGAGCTTCCTTCAAACTTTGCAAATGTTCATGACGTGTTCCATGTTTCTCAGCTCCGAAAGTGCTTCAAGACTCCTGACCGCACCGTCAACTTCAAGGACATTGAGCTCCAAGAAGATCTCTCTTATCGTGAGCACCCAGTTGCTATTCTTGAAGAGACTGAACGCAAGACTCGCAATAAGTCAATCAAATTTCTCAAAGTCAAGATTCCGACCGTGAAGCTACCTGGGAACGCGAGGATCACCTCCGTTCTGAGTACCCGGTGTTCTTTCAGTCCTAGATCTCGGGACGAGATCCTTTCGTAGTGGTGGAGTGTTGTAACACCCCGGATGTAACTTTCCCAATTTGTACTCCAACTCTTGCCGTTTCCGGCGTTAAGTTATTTTATTTTCTCGGGTCCAATTTGTCTCCGTGTGTTGTTATCTTTGTCACGCATCTCATATCATGTCATCATGTGCATTGCTTTTGCATACGTGTTCATCTCATGCATTCGAGCATTTTCCCCGTTGTCCGTTTTGCATTCCGGCGCTTCGTTCTCCTCCGGTGGTCATTTCTACCTTTCTTTCGTGTGTGGGGATTAAACATTTCCAGATTGGACCGAGACTTTCCAAGCGGCCTTGGTTTATTACCGGTAGACCGCCTGTCAAGTTTCGTACCATTTGGACTTCGTTTGATACTCCAACGGTTAACCGAGGGACCGAAAAGGCCTCATGTGTGTTGCAGCCCAACACCCCTCCAATTTGGCCCAAAACCCACCTAAACCCTCTCCATCATCTAGAGCGTTCGATCACGATCGCGTGGCCGCAAACCGCACCTCATTTGGACTCTCCTAGCTCCCTCTACCTATAAAACTAGCCCCTCCTCCAAAATTCGCGGATCCCCTCTCCAAACCCTAGTCTCCTTCGTCTCCACGCGCCGCCGGACAAAATTGCCACCGACGGACATTGTCCGATCCGCCTCCCCGCCGCCACATGGCACTCCGCCGTTCGCCGCCGCCGACTCCCGCCGCACCGGCCAGCAGGCCCGCGTGTGGCCCTCCCGGCCCACATCGCCGCGCCCCGCGCCCGGCTCCATCCGCCGCTGCGCCGCGCCACCCGCTCCCCGTCGCCGCATTGCCGCCTCCCTCGCCAACGCCGGCGGCCGGAGCTCCCTCCGCCCGCTCCGACCACCGCGGCCAGCACCGCCCCGCCGCCGCAGGCCCCGCCGCTCCTCGAAGCCCGCCGTCAGAACCGGTCGGGGAGAGGCCGGCCTCGCCTCTCCTTCATCTCCCCGCCGACGAACCGACCTCGCCGGAGCTACAGTGCTCGCCGTAATCACCTCGGTTCGCGTGCCGTGAAACCCTAGATCCGGAGGTTCAATTTTCTTCTAAGTCCCAAAAATCCCTAGTCCAAGTTCTCATGTTCATAGCCTCGTAACTTTGCATCCGTAACTCCATTTTTGGCATATAGCATATCAAAATGTTCATCTCAGAGGGTACATCATTTCATTCCATTGCATCATTTTCATTTGAGCTCATATTGATGCCCGAAATGCTGTTAGAAGAGGGCTACTTGAGATAATTTGTCAGATCTGCTGCTCCATTTAGCTTTTTGTCATTTTTGCCATGATTATTGTGTGCATGATATGCCCATGAGTTCTACATATGTTTTGTTAAGGGTTTTGTCATCTTTCCAGAGGTGCAACCCATGTATTTTTGTGATGTGTGTGGTGACTAGCACAAGCTTGCAAAGTGAGGCTCTTGGTAATTCTGATTTCAGGGACTTAGCATTTCCACTAAGTCCTTGAGCTGTTTATCTCATATGGCCATATGTTCATGTTGTTTCCTAGTGATCCGTGCCTTTTTGAGGATGATCAGTAAGGATGTTTTGTTAATCTTATAGTTCTCTATCCATCCATGTCTTTGTTTGCAATTATGGAGCACCCTAGCTTGAGTCAATCGAGCTCTACTTTTGCTACTTTGTGCATCTGGGCAGATTGTCAACTTGTTTGCAATTTTGCCGATGATTGTTGTAGTTGATCCGTGCATGCTATGCTATTGTTCTTGCCATGTCTAGCTTGAATTTTGTGTATTCTTGATGGGTGTATGCTTAGATTATCATGACTTGCTCCGTATTGAGTGCATCGAGCTCGTAAACATGACCACTTGAGATATGTTTCAACATGTGCCAGTTTTTCACTAAGTCTGTGATCTGATTATGTTTTTGCTATGTTCACATGCTTGCAATTGTATTTTCGGTTCCCTTTTGGCTCAAGGTCACTAAGGGACTTTTGTTAAGCTCTTTGAGTAGCTCCATGCCATGCTTTACTTTGCCATGTTCAGGTCCTGTAGCATGTAGTTTTGTTGCTCCGAAGAGTGCTATCTGATCTGAGATTCCAGACAAGTGTTAATTTCACTAAGTCTGAAATCTGTTTGCCATATGCATTTTTGCCATGCTTGTTTGAACCTGTTAATGGATGAAGTGTCCGTAGCTCAGTGCTAGACTTTTGTTTAGCATCTTGAATGCATCCCTGCCATGTATTTTGATGCCATGTTTGGGTGCTGTAGCATGTTCATCTCATTGCATTTAGATGGTTACTTGCTGTTAATCGCAGACCGGTGTCATATTTGAATCGCTTGCCATTTCCAAATCGTAGCTCCGATTCCGACGTTATTTATATCGTTTTCAAGCGATTTCATCTCATCTTTCCAGTGGCACACTTGGATTCCCAAGTTGAGGCCAGGTTCATGCATCCCTCGTCAAATCTTGCATATGCATCCCGCATCACATCCCGCATAGCATGTCATCATTGCATCATATTGTTTGATCCTTGCACATGGTTGATTGTGTCCTTGTTGCTTGTTTGTCTTGTTTGGGTAGAGCCGGGAGACGAGTTTGCTAACGAGGAGCCCGTTGAGTTTGCTTTCAAGGATCCAGTCAACTCTGACAACTTTGCAGGCAAGATGATCATACCCTCGAAATCACTACTATCTTTGCTATGCTAGATTGCTCGCTCTTTTGGTATGCCAATGCTACGATGCCTACCACTTGCTTTCAAGCCTCCCAAAATTTCCATGTCAAACCTCTAACCCACCATGTCCTAGCAAACCGTTGATTGGCTATGTTACCGCTTTGCTCAGCCCCTCTTATAGCGTTGCTAGTTGCAGGTGAAGATTGGAGGCCGTTCCTTTGTTGGAATTTTTATTTACTTGTTGGGATATCATTATATAGCCATGTTATCTTAATGCATCTATATATTTGGTAAAGGGTGGAAGGCTCGGCCTCTCGCCTAGTGTTTTGTTCCACTCTTGCTGCCCTAGTTTCCGTCATATCGGTGTTATGTTCCCGGATTTTGCGTTCCTTACGCGGTTGGGTTATAATGGGAACCCCTTGATAGTTCGCCTTGATTAAAGATTTTCCAGCAATGCCCAACCTTGGATTTACCATTTGCCACCTAGCCTATTTTCCCTTGGGTTTCCGGAGCCCGAGGGTCATCTTATTTTAGCCCCCCTCGGGCCAGTGCTCCTCTAAGTGTTGGTCCCACCGAGCGATGTCCGGGGCTACCAGGGGCAACTCTGGGCTGGCCTACCCGACGTCTGGCTCATCTGAGTGTGCCCTGAGAACGAGATATGTGCAGCTCCTATCGGGATTTGTCAGCACATTCGGGCGGTGTTGCTGGTCTTGTTTTAACCTGTCGAAGTGTCTTGAAGAACCGAGATACCGAGTCTGATCGGAACGTCTTGGGAGGAGGTCTATTCCTTCGTTGACCGTGAGAGCTTGTCATGGGCTAAGTTGGGACTCCCCTGCAGGGATTTGAACTTTCGAAAGCCGTGCCCGCGGTTATGGGCAGATGGGAATTTGTTAATGTCCGGTTGTAGATAACTTGAACCTTAACTTAATTAAAATGAATCAACTGAGTGTGTTACCGTGATGGCCTCTTCTCGGTGGAGTCCGGGAAGTGGACACGGTGTTGGAGTAATGCTTGCGCAGGTTGTCCTCTAGTTTCTCGCTCGCGCTTTGCCTCCTCTTCTCGCTCTCTTTTGCGAATAAGTTAGCCACCATATTTTGCTAGTCGCTTGCTGCAGCTCCACATATATTTTTACCCTGCCTTACCTATAAGCTTAAATAGTCTTGATCGCGAGGGTGCGAGATTGCTGAGTCCCTGTGGCTCACAGATTACTATTACACTAGATGCAGGGCCTGATGATTCCGCTCCAGGAGACGCGTTTGAGCTCAAGTGGGAGTTCGACGAAGACTCTCAACGTTACTATGTTTCCTTTCCTGATGATCGGTAGTGGTGCCCAGTTGGGGGTGATTGGGACCGTGTCGCATGTTGGGTTATCTTTTATTTTGGCGCCGTAGTCGGGCCATGAGTGTTTGAATGATGTAATGCTATTTATGTACTTCATTGACGTGGCGAGTGTAAGCCAACTATGTTATCTCCCCTTTTATTACATATATATTACATGGGATGTTGTGAAGATTGCCTAACTTGCGACATATGCCTTCAATGCGATTATGCCTCTAAGTCGTGCCTCGACACGTGGGAGATATAGTCGCATCAAGGGTGTTACAAATAAAATGTTGGTTGTGCAGTGCCCACACATGATGAACCAGAGCGCATTAAGAATGCAACTCCCAGCTTTCTCTCGACCATTTCAGGTGGTTGGATGAAGATCCTACGTCTCCTAACCCTTCTTCTTCCTCGTCTCTAATTCTTCCCATACAGAACACCCCACGGGACGCCAGCCAGACCACCGGCCCCCACCGCCTGCATTCCTCCGCCACCCCCCCCCCCCCCCCCCCCCCCCCCCCCCCCCCCCCAAGTTTTCTTCGTTTGGCGAGGCCCCACAACCACCCCAGCCCCTTCGATCGCACTGGCGAACTCCGGCGAGCTCTGAAAAATCGACTGACCCAATTTTGAAATTTAGTCTACTGTGATTTAACTAGTGTGGAATATAAAAGGGTAAAACCATAAGCATTGGGAGTATAGTGTTGAGCGTGCCATGGCGGATCTGAAGGTGCAAACCGGACAGAGGCAACTTCGGAACCAAGACAAGAAATCAGAGCAAAGCAGTGCCGATCTATTTTCTTGCTGCGATAAATAAGTTGAGCAGATACAAAAGAGCACCGCCTCTGGTGCGGCACCGTGTACGCATCTGCTGAGAATTTGACGGTGCTGCGGTAGCGATGGCTGTCAGCGGCGTGGAAGCAGATCTAGGAGGGTAGACGGTGGCGGCGGGGCGCGGTGGACGAGACGGTCGTAGGAGTGGCGCCGACAAGGTGGACGATGGCGGGGATGAAGCGAGAGGACGGGATGCAAGGATCCCGGTCCAAAGCCGTCGATGAGAGAGGCCGATCTCTTGTAATGGACAACGACGTCGGGGTATCAGCTCTGGCATGGTGGAGGAGGACATCGGTGGATGGGGTGGTGGACGGTGGCGGACGGAGGAGGGTGGGGTGGAGAGGGTGTTTTGGCGCCCACGGAGTACGAATGGGGAAAAGGGAGGTAGAGAGGAAGGGGGAACCATGTATTCAGGGGGCGCTTGTCTCAAATGCGAGGAAATTTACAAACTTAGCCCCCGTTTCAAATTTCTACTACATCACAGCAACATTAGTCGGTTGGGAATAGGACGGTAATCTCGCATACACCGAATATTTGCCGACGAGAGTTTGTTTTTCGCGCCCACCGTGTATGAATATGAATCGGGGAGGGAGTCGATTTTGGCCGAGGAAACACTGTGTTTTGGCGCCCACCGTGTATGAATCCGGGTGAGAGGCGGTTACGTCATGTTTGGGTGAAATTACAAACCTACCCCTATCGAAACCTATAGAAATCCAGCAGATAGGCTTTGTGTGGCAGGGATAGGCAGTAGTGATTTTCATCTCGCAGATTTTGGTTTCGGGCGGTTACTGCGACTTTCCCCGCTTCGTTCAAATTTTGCAGAGTGCACGTTTACCGTGCCAACTCAATTAGAATCCCGTTTGTATTCTATTTTTTCTGGCGGGATCCATTTTCAATTGGAATTACATTCTATATAAATCATTTTCATATATACTTCCAAAAGCACAACAAAAAATTCTGCTCCTTTATATGTATAATATGATTTACAAATACAACGATCTCAAAATTTTAAGGTTGAATTCGAAAAAATTTAACCAAATTATGTTCTACTAAAATGTATGGATCAGTAATATCTACATATTAAATAACATAGATGTGCGTGAATTCATATGAGTATGCATGTTTGATAGATCAATTTTGGTTCGAGTATGGGTTACATGTATCATCATCTTGAATTCAAATATTTGAATCCCTTTTTTTTTCACTCCTTTCACGCCCATCTCTCTCGCATGCATGCTCCTTCAGGTAGCTATCACTCTCTTTTCTCCAGCTCACCCGCACGCTCACTTCATGTTTCTCCTATCCTCGCAAACATGGTCTCTTGACGTCTCCCTTGAGAAGTGTCACACTCTCCCTATCATTATACATTACACGGTTTTCATTATCTCTCACGTCTCTACTATTCTCTGGTATCACTCGGTAGCTAAGCTTTCTTTTTCACCGCCACACACACATTCTCCACTCGTCTTTCACTTTGTCTTTCTCTCTATGGGATTCTCTCACACACCCTATATGTCTCTACATATGACTCATACCACTAAAATTACTCTCTCTCTCTCCTATAGACACAACATTTGTTGCGGTCTCCTTTTCGTCTCCATCCTAGACTGACATTATTCATTTGTTTACCGATCAGACAACCCCGACTACTGTCTCCTCTCTCTCTCTCTCACAGACACACACACACACAACTCCTGCTTCCACTCCCCTTCCTGACTACCGTCTCTATCTCTCTCACACACACAAAACTCTTGCTTTCGCACCCTGACTCGTATTTCTCTCACAAACATTTATCGACTAGCTAGCCTCTAGATAGGTTTATACACCCGCACACTCGTGCTTCCACCATCGCATACATGTCTCTCTCCTGCTCCTTGTATCTATGTAGATTTTTCTTCCCTTCTTCAGACACGCCCTCTCGATCGTGCACACACACTATCGCCTCATTTTAAGCTGATACCTATTGCACACACACTCCTTGTGTCTTTGTCACACATGCACTCCGTCCTCCTCCACTCTCCCTCTCTCTCACACACACATGGGTTTTTTACAACAACTAGCAAGATGCCCATGCATTGCACGGAACATCAAGATGCATTTGTATGAGTAGTTTATCTTGTGGGGGAAAAAGATGAACGAGGGAAGGCCTTATTTGCAAATGTGGAGAGGGGTGTGGGTATCCTTTTGCAAAATTGCCATAGTTTCCTTCCTATTCGTCAGATATAGATCAGACGGCCTATATTGCAGGATGGCAGTCACACGATCATCACCGACAATGCTTTTTATAAGAGTAGGGATAAAAAATAGAGTTGGTGATGATGGTGGGCCTGCCATCCTGCAATGTAGGTCGTCCGATTTATATCTGACGGATAGGAAGGAAAATATGGCAATTTACCCGCACTCTTCACCACATTTGCAGATAAGGCCTTCCCTCGTTCATCCTTTTCTCCTACAAGATCTTGATGTTCCGTGCAATGCATGGGCATCTTGCTAGTAAGAGTAGAAATTAGACATATACCACTTCTCGAATCTTGAAACCAACAACATTCCTCCCTTATCTCATCAAAACCGCCAAAGGAATATATTTTCAGTGAAACATAACATATTTTTAGTGATATACGTATTTCAACACTAGACTTTTTTCTATCAAATCAGTGAATATGTATTAATATACTTTGATCGTGTGACAACGCATTGGCACATTGCTAGTAGTTATTATAATTTTTTGGACACCAGACAAACGATGGAGTACATATACGAAGAGAAGAGGCGCACGCACGCAGTCGGCCTCTCGCTGTCTCGCACACATGAGTGTTACGTAAAGGCGACGTTAACAAATAAACCCTAAAACCGTAGGTGCACGATTGCTGCATTCGCGGGTACCGGGTACGTGGTGGAGTACCTTTGTATGAATAGTCAACTCGCGCGATAATTTGATCCATAGGAGTTGATGGTCGGGACCACAGGTGAACAACTTGGAGCGCGGTGGCTCGCCAGTTGCCACAGATCGAGTAGCCACGTTTAAAATAGCGTTTTTAGCGGAGTTAATTTAATCTGCATGCATGACTCTCCTCCCCCCACGCTTGTCCAATCCGTTGTGACCAGCAATATTTCCACCCCTTCGCTCCCCCGTAATTTACTCCAACAAATATGCCCGCGTAGCTGTTACTTAACTGTAGGTGCATTGGGTCACTTACATATGGGCCCAACAGGGGTCTGGCCCACATGTCAGTGACGCAACTAGACCTGCAGTTAAGTCAGTGCAGCTCGGTCCATATCTTACGTAGGTGTGCCATTGCTCGCTATAAATATTGCGCCTCCCATGACATCGCTATCTCCTCCCCCTAACGTTCACGTTCATCGCTATCTCCTCCCCCTCCCTCTCACGTCGACCACCATGGCATCGCCCCTCCCAAGCCCTAGGAGCCCCTCGCTGCACCGCGTGGACGATCACACGTCGCCGTTCCATTCCTCGCCGCCACTAGTCGAGGAGGACGTGTTGGTGTTCCGCTCCTCGCCGCTACGCGACGCGTCGCCGTTCCGTTCCTCGCCGCCACTAGTCGAGGAGGACGCGTCGGCGTTCCGCTCCTCGCCGCGACGCGATGCGTCGCCGTTCCATTACTCGCCGCCACTAGTCGAGGAGGACACGTCGGCATTCCGCTCCTCGCCGCGACGCGTCGAGGTGGACGCGTCGGTGTTCCCAATCTCGCCAGCACGCGCGCCGGAGGACACGTCGGCTCCCCGCTACGAGGAGAACGCCGCGCCGCCCGCCGAGCCCCCAGCCTTGAGGAGCTTTGGAAAGACATGGATGTCGCCTTGTGGGAGGCTTTGCCTCCAGCAGAGCGCGCCAAAATAGAGGTGGAGAAGAAGGTCGAGGAAGAGAAGCGCACCGCGGAACAAGCTGCCTGGGAGGCCTATGTCGCGTCCGAGAGAGTCAGGCAATTGGCTCTTTGGTAGAAGGCTCGTGCGAGGGCCGTGAGGGTGGCGGAGGACGCCCGTGCCGACGCCCTGAGTGCAGTCGGGCCCAAGCGCCTCATCTACGCTTGGCGGTACATGGACCGGGTGCACGCTTCCAGCGAGGAGGAGTACCTGTTGGCGCCGGATCACCACACCGATGAGATCGCGCTCGCCCGCCGGCAAGCCGCCAATCAGCACCTCGTGAGTTGCGAGGCTGAGGAAGAGGCGTTGTGTCGGCGCACTGGGAAACGGCCGCGCACCAGGGCACTCGTGGCGCGCCACAAGCGCTCCTACGAGCGCCGTGGCTTTTAGGAGGAGTATAATTTTTGTTTCGTAAGGCGATCTCATTAGTTTTTGGACGCAAATGATAAATCCCAAACATTCAAGAATTTTTAGCGTCCTTAATTAAGTATGTAAAAGGGAAAGTTTGGAAACCTTGTGTATTCGTACACATTTTGCAAGTACGTGCATATAGCACAAACTTTACTATATACTATCGCACTACACGTTTCTCTCGGTATATGCTTGCAGACTGTGCTACTCCCTCCGTCCAGGTCAATAAGTCATCTTTGGTTGTGCACCGTGACCAAGAAGGAGGGAAGACTTATACACCTAGACGGAGGGAGTACTAATATTACTTATGTACTCCCTCCGTCCGGGTTTATTAGGCTTCTCAGCACCACAAGCATGTCCCCTTTTATAAGGCCCCGCGTTGGAAAGGTGCATGCATGCAACCATTTCATTAGTTGTATTGAAAGCTATTGTTGTTGGTGCCATGGCTGAAAAGTTAATACACTTCATGTGTGCTTTTTCATTGGCTGCATGCATGTGAGAGAGTGCATTGGGAGTGGAATGGAAGAATTAATGTGAGCAAATTACTATGTGTCTTGGTCTAAGAGAAGTTGTCTTTAGGCCTAATAAATCCGGACGGAGGGAGTACATGCAAATGCACGTTTTAACATTACGATGCGGTTTTTGTAAAAGTAGAAAAACAACACTAGTCAAGCTTGTGAAACGATTCAATGCAAAACAAATGCAAAAATGCTCATTTGATTGTTTACTTTTAGCTTCCTTCTCTGTGGTTATTTCTCTATCGTACTTTGTACGGAGTATCTCACTGGTTGGAAAGGCATGCAAATTCCCAAACCGCTTCCTACACCCTGTATCGAATTTTTTGCCTAACAAGTTGTGCCGTGCAATTGGAATTCCAACTTGAGTACTACTACTAGTAGGAGTACCAGGGGCCAGTTCTTTTAGACTTCTAGATTAGTAATCCCATAACTACTACCTCCGTCCTTGTTTATTGGTCCCCATTGTAATCTATGTCAAATTTTGATCATAAATTTAACTAATGAAATGTTAGTGCATGTCACATGCACTACTCCATCCGTCTAGGTGAGTAAGTCATCTTAGGCTGTGCACCATGACCAAGGAGGAGGAGAAAACGAGAAACGTTAATGTTTATTTTCTAATTAATAGTATTGCATGCAATGAACTAACCACTGCATGTCATGTTTGATATCTCAAGTCATTAAAAGCATGCACACTCTTTATCTCTTATTGGTTGATATGTCAAGAAACAAGAAACGAGGTAGAAGTTAATGCACCGCGCCTAAGTGTTTTGGGATTATTTGGTTTTTGTAAGATGACTTACACACCTAGACGGAGGGATTACAATGGTGAGGAATAAACCGGTTAAATCTTTGGTCAAAATTTAGCACAAATTACAATGGTGTGGAATAAACCAGGACGGAGTAGTAGTTTAGAAGCCCAAATAAATGAGTAGTACTCTCCACTATGAATAGTCTTGTGGGAAAAGCTGGGGAAGCCGCCAAAAGAACTGGCCCTAGGAGTAGTAGCTAGGGATCGAGTGTGCAAGATGAACCGGAGAAAGTAAATGCAGAGAGATGAAATGCAAAAAAGATGGAGGGATGTGATGGTTGCTGGTCCGTTTATTTTACCAGGCCACTTATTACTGGGAGTGGTTGGGTTTTGTGATATGACAGCTTTACTGCCGCGCCACGAGCGGGGTGAGAGGCGAGACTCCCGTGCAGCACCGCCCTCTACACTTGTACTACATCGGTCGTGGTTTATTAGTCCCCCATTGAATTTGACTGAAGATTTAACTGACAAAATGTTAGTGCATGTCAACAAAAACTATATCGTTGGATTCGTATTTGAACATAGTTTTGAATGATATAATTTTAGGTGACATGCATCAGCATTTATCGTACAATATATAATGTTAGTTCAATTTTTGGTCATACTAATCTATAGTAGTAAGGTGCCCAAAACTTGCATCCAAAACTTGTGAAGAAATAACACTTATTGTGTTTTGCAAGAAATGATCTTTAAGAATTAGTTTTGAGTATCGATTGTTATACATGTTGGCTAAAGATGACATGGCACTTTCTTATAGTCAACAGTTGGCTATACTATTAAGTAATATTAACCATGCCCTTATACACCTAGACAGAGGGATTAAATCAGGATGACTTGCAAGCGGGTAGAGGAGATGTAAGAAATGGTTCATCGTAAGTCTTTCACCAGTACTGTAGTAAAAATTCATACATGGAAGATTCTAGACTAAACCATAACCGGATACACTTTTATTCATGCGCGATACTCCAATAGAGCAAGATCCTGCATGGAAGTCTCCACATGCTTAGACAGCGGATTACATTGAGCGAAGACTAATGATCAACATTTAACTTGATAATGCGTATGTCTAGGTGAACCTCCTTGGAGACCCCATGCACCGCGTCGGCGGGTAAAGGATGCCATGGGTTTTCCAAGTCCACATTGGCGGGATAGTACCAGCTCCCCAGAGTCCAAGTCCGTTCGATGAGGCCGGTGTCACCGCCCACGCGACCCGGAGGGGTAGTAACACTGACCACGCACCCGTACATTGGCCTCGTGTCAGTGTCAGCGTCTGCGGCGTCGCCCCTGACACACATTACAGAGACGGGACGGTGGCCTGCATGGGCCTCGCCGGTGCCCACGATCAAGAGGAAGACGCTACCGTCCTCCTCCAAGACTAGAAGGCGATGGTGATCCTCCAGCGACTCCGGCATGGTGAACGGGTAGCACGTCTCGTACTTGATGTTCTTCGCCAAGGGCCAGTAGTGACCGCTGCATGCATCCATGAGGTGATGCACCATGTCCGCCGGCGAGCTGCAAAACGGCATCGGGCACTCATAGCAGTGGACGAAGGGCTCCTTGGAGGCATCGACCAGGCCGTCCATGAAACGGGAGTGGCTGTAGGGGACGTTGTGCCAGTTGAATATATGAGCAAGTTACTACGAGATTTAATCCAAATAAGCACAAAATAAATCATGAATTCTACCACAATTTCGAACAGGAAGGACAGAAACACATACGGTGCAACGGGAGCAGCACCGTTGGCGTTGAGGTTGTCGCCCATGTCCAAACACCACGTAGACATGGTCTTTGAGCATGGTTCGTAGTCGTTCCACGCTCGGGAAGTGAAGTTTGTAACTATTTTAGATTAGAATATACTACTCCTCCGGTGCTAGTAGTAGAGCAGAGTCCTACTCTACTACTCTACTCAAGCAAGTTAGGGCATAGCACTGTAGGGAGTACCAGTACTGTGATCACTCAAGCAAGTTGTCTGGCATCGACATGACCCTACGCTGCTGGTATGTGTCTCGTAAGTCAAGCGGCGTGCTGTAGTCATCATCACCTGTCCACTTCCCGCAGCACATATTCGCTTCTCCATATTTGTCCGCACATAATCTCGCCCAATCTTCCATCCCCGCTAAGGTGCCTCCCCACTCGTCCGAAACCCAAGCACTAACAATGGCAGAATCGAGCAGCGTCCGCCGAAAGAGTGGCTGGAATTCGCTCCCCACAAAGGTAATCAAGCTCATTGTTTCGCGTGTGGACAATCTCAGTACCATGCCGCTCGCCGCGTGCTCGTCGAGGCTGTACCATTTACTCAAAGCCCTCAGGCCGGAGCTTTTTAAGCAAGCTCCTTGCTTGCTGATGCCGCCTGATCTTCAGAAACGGCGTGTCACGCAGCATAATGATCGTAGGGTGGAGAGCATCAACCCCCTTGACTATGATCTGATCCCCATCAGCCTAAACTACATTAACGGTATGTACTGGGTCGGCATGAACACGTCTTGGATGGTGCTCGTCGACGGTCGCGGCAGCTGGATGCTCGTGGATACTCGTGGAGGTCTTCACTCTTCTGGCCTGCTTACTGCTTCTGTTGCACCCCCAGCACTGGTTGCTGCTGCTGCTGTTTTCAATGTACAATCAACAGTATATTTTGTCTGTTGGTTGAATAAATGTGTTGTTAGAACAAAAAACACAATGTTTTGGAAGTCGTTGCACGGTTCGATCCTTTAGTGCCCCCTACCATACATAGCGCATACTATTTTTCGTATGGGACACATTTTCCACTTGTTGATAACATGCAACCCACTGATGAAAGCCCAATAGAGAAGCCCATAATTAACTGGAAGGGAGGCTCTCACATGAATCCGGCCCAGGTACATGCTCATGATCCCCTAAACATAAATAAGTAAATAAATAAATAAATAAAGCTAAATGCTCATGCACCAGTTCTTTGGGAAAATAGGTATCCCAGTATTTCTTTTTGAAGAATACCCAAACTAGGCCTATTTGTTTTCTTTGAATTACTGGGCTGCAAATCTTTCAAGATGAGGAGGGATGCATTCTGGCCTGGCTTAAGAGTATGGTCAATGTCTGTTAAAAGTAATATCAAAAGGGGTTGAAAATTCCAAAAAAATTATAGCAAATGGGATATAAGTTTCTTTTTTTGTTTTTGTTCTTCACTGATATCTTATACGTATTTCATTGGATTTAACATAACATAGTACTAATTTATTTTTAAATTTGTTTTAGTATGGCTATTAATTTTTGGATTAAGAATATTTCATTCCCCAGCAAAAATTTGTGATTTTTTCAAAATTTCCCACATATTTAGTTAATTTTTTGACCCTGGTACTGACCAGAAAATGGCCAGCAATTCTAAAAATGGAAAACGGGCTGCAATAAATTCCATTTGAATTAGAAAATGAGTAAAAATTATAAAAATAATAGCAAATGGGCTGTACACACCACAGATTTCGAGGCTGACTTGTTTACGCAAGGCTTTGTCAGTGAACACATGATTCTAGCAGTAATGACTGTTGGATGTCCATCCAACGGCCGACGTGCTTCTTCAATCTCTGATCTTCCTGCTCCAGCCGCCTAAACTAGAGCCGGCGGGATTGCCTACTCCCTCCTCTTGTGGCCCGCTGTGATGCCGCGCAGGCTTCCCCGGCCCACCCTACTCCCTTCGCTGGCCTGGCCGCACACAATCAACTGCCTCCTTATTACGCAAAAAAATGATTCCTCCCACTGACATCTGGGGCGCACCGGTTGGGAGGATGACCTGTGGGCCTACTAATTTGATGCGTACGCATGGCTTGTCAACTTAGTCAACAAACGATTCTAGCAGCAGTAACCGTTGGATTTGAATCGAACGGTCCTGCTGCTTCTTCAATCGCTGCTCTTCTTGCACCAGCCGCCCAAACCAGCACCGGGGAGACTGCCTGCTCCTGCCTCCAGTGGCCGGCTGTGCTGCCATTGAGGCCTCATCGCCCCCTACTACTCCCACCGCTAGCCAGGCCCTGCGGCGACGGCAGCCTCACACCGCAGCCGAACCAGTGAACCCTCGTACTCCTCTCTGCGTGGGCATCCACTGCCGCGTCTTCCCCGGCTCCACGTCGTCCCCTTCCTAGGCCTCGATGTCGCCACCGCCTTGGTGCTCTCGGCGCGGCGTGGTCAACATGGTCAACGACATTCCATCGGAAGAGTACTGTACGTGGAGAGGCTGATAGCTGGGTCCACGGCCACAACTCAGTTTTTTTTGTGATTTGCCAAGTAAGTCGCTTTGTCAGGCCTGTTGGGCTGCAAATCTTTCAAGACGAGGAGAGCTTTCATTTGGCTGGCCGAGAAAATGGCCCATCAGTAATGAGAAATGGGTTGTACATTTTTAAAACACATCAAACCGGCAATTAGTTTCAAATATCTTTTTTTTTCATTTCAAGATTTTAAATTACATTAATTTTTATGCATGGAGAATTTGTTGGATTTTATATTGATATACATTTATTTTCAAAATCAGTTTGAATGTGAGTCGAAATTTCGGGATTAAAAACAGTTCGGACCGCACAGAAATATGCAAAATTTCGTATAATTTTTTAACTGTGGCCACAATATGGGCTGTAATGCTAACAAAAAGAATATGGGCTCCAAAAAAAACCTTAATAATTAGCAAATGGGCTGTAAATTATTAGAAATAATGGCAGATGGGATGTATGCTGTTTTCCACAGATTTGAGGCTTTACTAAAAAAAGGTTGACGCACAAGCAGTGACTGTTGGATGGCCATCCAACGACCGTCGTGCTTCTTCAATCTCTGCTCTTCCTGCTCCAGCCGCTCAAACAAGCGCCGGCGGGACTGCCTGCTCCCTCCTCCCTGCGGTCGGCTCTGCTGCCGCGCAGGCCTCACCGCCCCACCGTACTCCCATCGCTGGCCTAGCCATCCCTCCACTCACCCACACCTGCTGTTATTCTCCGGCGACAGCAGACGAACCAGTAAACCCTCGTACAGTCATACTCCCCTCCGTGTGGGAAACAACTGCCGAGTCTTCCCTGCCTCCGTGTTGTTCCCTTCCTAGGCCTCACCGTCGTCCACCGCCCTAGTGCTCTCGGCGCGGCCTGGTCAACGTGGTCAATGACCGACATGCATCTGAAGTGGAGTGTACGTGGAGAGGCCGACAGCTGGGTCCACGGTCGCACGCAAGGAAATGTCTCCTTATTATGCGCAAAATAATGATTCCTCCACCTGACATCAGGGACCCACCGAAAGGGCCTCTGTATTTCATGAAAAAAATGTTACCGTTGCTGACAGCTCGGACCCACCAGCTATATCTTCGCATGCAAGGAAGGGCCTCCTTATTACGCACAAAAAAATGAATACTCCCCCTGTTAGCTGGGACCCAGTATAGTGGCAGGCTGACTTGTGGGCCTACTAAGTTGACGGGGATGGAGGGCTTTGTCAACTTAGTCAATATGCACGATTCTAGCTCCAATGACCGCACGATGTCCATCCAACGGCCGTAGTGCTTCTTCAACCTCTGGTCTTCTTGCTCCAGCCGCCCAAACCAGCGCCGGTCGTGCCTCATGCTCCTGCCTCCCGTGGCCGGCTGCGATGCGGCGGAGGCCTCACCGTCCCCTACTACTCCCACCGTTGGCCAGGCCATCCCTCTACTCACCCACGCCCCCTGTTATTCTGCGGCGATGACAGCCTCACACCGCAGCGAACCAGTGAACCCTCGTACTCCTCTACGCGTGGGCATCCACTGCCGCGTCTTCCCCGGCTCCGCGTCGTCCCCTTCCTAGGCCTCACCTTCGTCCACGGCCCTGGTGCTCTCGGCGCGGCGTGGTCAACGTGGTCAAGGAACGACTTCCATCAAACATGGACTATACGTGGAGAGGCTGACAGCTGGGTCCATGGCCGCAGCAAGGAAGTGCCTCCTTATTACGTGCAAAATAATTATTCCTCCACCTGACAGCGGGGACCCACCGGACGGGCCACCGTATTTCGTGAAAAAATGTTCCCCCTGACTGCTGGGACCGACCAGCTACATCTTCGCACGCAAGGAAGTGCCTGATAGTCGGGACCCACCTGGTCGAAGCATACGTAGCATTGTCATTCTGGTCGCGAACATGTACGTACATATATACTGGTGGATGTAGAGGCGCGCACGTGTCGTAGTAGAGGCGCGCACGTAGCATGTACACGTACGTACAGCGGCCAGGGTGCAAGAAAGAAAATACGGCCATGTATGTGTACATACGGGCGGGGTCTCGAACACCTACTCGCGCATACGTACGGCCAGGGCTCGTGTACATGGCTGGGTCGGAACAGAGAAACAGCGTCGTCGTCGTCGTGTTCATGGGGAGGCAACGGAATGCGTCGTGTTCATGGGGAGGCAACGGAATGCGCCGTGTTCATGGGGAGGCAACGGAATGTGTCGTGTTCATCGGGAGGCAACAGAACGCGTGGGAGTCAACCGTCTGGGTCGGAACGGAATGCGTGGTCATGTTCATCGGGAGGGCTTGGATGGAACAGGTGATGGAAACAAGGCCTGGCGTACCGCAGAACGGAGGAAACGGCCTTGTGTTCGACCGGCCACGTTCGAAACGGGATCTTGTTCATCGGGAGGGGTCTGGCGTAGCGCAAAACGGAGGAAACATACCTCCTACGGTCAAAACGGGGGTCCTGTTGATCGGGAGGGGTGTGGCGTACCGCAAAATGGATGAAACAGACCTCCTACGGTTGAAACAGGGGTCCTGTTGATCGGGAGGGGTGTGGCGTACTGCAAAACGGACGAAATGGACCTCCTACGGTCGAAACGAGGGTCCTGTTCATCGGGAGGGGTGTGGCGTACCGCAAAACGGGACTCCACGGGATACTGTTCATCTCCACCGTCGACCTCCTCCAGCCTCCACGGGCTCCTGTTCATCCAGCCTCCACCGCGCGCTACTCCACCGGCTACTGTTCAACCACCCCTCCACCATCTACTGTTCATCCAGCCCTCCACACCACGGGGTCCTGTTCAACCACCCCTCCATGGGTACCCCTCCACCGTCTACTGTTCACCCAGCCCTCCACACCACGGGGTCCTGTTCATCCAGAGGCAACGCCACCGCTCACTGTTCATCCAACCCCCCCTGCAACGCTCACTGTTCATCCAATCGATCAGCTTCAGTTAGCAGCAGTAGCGAAGGAATCGCTCGATCGGGTTCAGTTAACAGCCATCAATCGATCGCTCGGGTTCAGTAACGCGTAGCCTGCAGTGCAATCGCTCGGGTTCAGTTAGAGCCCAATGCCTCGCTCGGGTTCAGTTAGAGCCAACGCCTCGCACACACGCGCGTACATGTACGAGAGAAACGCGCATCGCTCAGCCCCCGACCTCCCACCGTAACCGGGAACTCCCCAAAATCTTCCTTGCCCTCGCTTCTACCATGGGTTTTTTTTCCGTCATGGACGGCCCAAAGAATGTCATGTAGCTGCGTCTCCGGCCCGCCCAGGACGAAAAGCCCATTTCCTGTCATGATTTTTTGTCATAGAAGTAGGAGCCCACCACATCTATGATGATACCGGGTTTTGTCACAATTATCGTCATAGAAGTGTCATATATATGACAGAATTTTTTTCGTTCGGCCCAAAATGTCACGGATGTGTCTTTTTTTTGTAGTGTACACAACATTGCATACATGATAAAACCTATGGCTGAAGCATAGGGAATGACTTTCATTTTCTCTCTATCTTCTGCAGTGGTCGGGCATTAAGTCTGACTCAACTTCACACCTTGTAACACAGGCAAGAACCCTTTCTTTGCTTGATCCATTTTGAACTTCTTCAAAACTTTATCAAGGTATGTGCTTTGTGAAAGTCCAATTAAGCGTCTTGATCTATCTCTATGGATTTTGATGCCTAATATATAAGCAGCTTCACCGAGGTCTTTCATTGAAAAATTCTTATTCGAGTATCCTTTTATGCTATTCAGAAATTCAGTATCATTTTCGATCAACAATATGTCATCTACATATAATATCAAAAACGCTACAGAGCTCCCACTCACTTTCTTATAAATACAAGCTTCTCCAAAAGTATGTATAAAACCATATGCTTTGATGACACTATTAAAGCGTATATTCCAACTCCGAGAGGCTTGCACCAGTCCATAAACGGATCGCTGGAGCTTGCACACTTTGTTAGCACCTTTTGGATCGACAAAACCTTCTGGTTGCATCATATAAAACTCTTATTTAAGATATCCATTAAGGAATGCAATTTTGACATCCATTTGCCAAATTTCATAATCATAAAATGCGACAATTGCTAACATGATTTGGACGGACTTAAGCATCTCTACGGGTGAGAAGGTCTCATCGTAGTCAACTCCTTGAACTTGTCAAAAACCTTTTGCAACAAGTCGAGCTTCGTAGATAGTAACATTACCGTCAGTGTTGGTCTTCTTCTTGAAGATCCATTTATTCTCTATGGATTGCTGTGTTGGATTTCGGGTTCCGGTAGACCCTTGAGGTTCGAACACTTGGGTGCGTGTGGAGATTTCGCCTCCTACCTACCTGCACCCCTCTGCCTCGCTAAGATCTAGGCTATGGGAAGAACGACACATGGGACACAGTGTTTATACTGGTTCGGGCCACCATTGTGGTGTAATACCCTACTCCAGTGTGTGGTGTGGTGTATTGCCTCTTGGGCTGATGATGATGAACAATACAAGGAAGAACAGCCTCGCGAGGGTCTGTTCTTGGCTGGGGGGGTGACAAACTGCTAGGAGGAGTTCAGTCACCCTTCTCTCTCTCGGATCTCGATCCCCCTTCCTACTATGGTGGCTAGTCCTATTTATAGAGGCCCTGGTCCTCTTCCCAAATATCGAGCGGGAAGGAGGCCAACACGGCGGGCTAATTTGAAGGGGGATAGCGAGTACCAGCTATCCTGACAAAAGTAGTCTTCGCCTGCACAAAGCTCTGGTGGTGACGCCGTCTTGGGCTCCACGATGACCTCCGTCTTGCAGTCCTCCTGGTCTTGGTCTTGTTGCACCGAAATGGCAACCTTTGCCTGATGCCTCGGTACTCCGCGGCTGCGCTTGCCCCCTTTGCACCAAAGGGGAAAGGAGGACACTACGCGAGCTCGCGCTCGCCTAGCGCCCTTGGTCGTCATGGCTTGCGTGACGGGCACCTCGTGAGGTACCCCGCCTTGATCTCTCAGCTTCCTCGCGAGCCAGCCTGGTGAGGCCGTGCCTGAGGAAGCTCCGTGTCATCCGCCCCGCGAGGCTTGGCCCCTCGCGAGGGTCTTGAGTCTGTGTTGATGGGGATGGGCCGTGCTGGGCCCCCCTTTGAGCCATGCCACAGGCCGCAGGCAGGCAAGTCTGGGGACCCCGTTCCCAGAACGCCGATAGTAGCCCCCGGGCCCAAGGCGCGCCCGGACTTGGCCGTGCAGGGAGGCGAAAGGGTAAGCGCGAAGCACCGCGGGCCCTAACAGCCTGCGGCCTTGGACTCCACGTGGCGGTTAATTGGACGTGGGCGTCTCCACTTCCCCATGGCGCCTCGGCAACTGCACGGATTGGACAAGTCCCTGCATGCAAAGCGGGTCATGATTACCTGCGATCGTGGAGGTCAACGGTTGGCCTTCGCCGGCTATAAGTACGGAACGGCGCGCGCCCTTCCAGTCCATCCCTTCTTGCTTCTCCTTCTTCTTCATGGCCCTGTCGAGGAGGTTCTCGGCCGCAGAGAAGGGGAAGGCTCGCCCGGTAGAGCCTGCCTCTCCCCCGCCCAAGCGCGGCCGAGGGCGCCCTCACAAACATCCTGTGGCCACCACGGTAGCTCCCCGCGGCCACGGAGGCGATTACCAGCATGGTGACGGGAGGACTGCTGCGGCCAGGGGGCGCGCTTCGGTCGCGCGTCCCCCTAGGCCGCGCTTCGGTCGCGCGTCCCCCTAGGCCACGCTTTCACGCTGCAGAGGTGCTGCCGGAGTTTGTTGTGTGGTCGGCGGAGCTGACTAGCACCCGGCTTCCACTTCCTCGCTTCCTCCTCGGCGAGCTCCCGGCCGGCGCCCCGGGCGGCCTCTGGCTCCAGGCTGACGGCTGCTCCAGCCGGGCCTCATGGGCTTCACTGGAGGTCTCCGCAGCCGGGAGCCTGGCCTTGGCCCGTGGTTGGTAGATGTTTGCCCGCGCGCGTGGCCTGAGGCGTCGGTGCACCCTGCACTTCAAGTTTGACGGTGATGCCACCCTCTATGTGAGGGTGTTTGGGGAAGATGGTTGCCACGCGGGGTGCTGCCCTGAGGACGACGACCGCGGCCGGGAACCCAGCTCCGACGATGATGGAGAGGACAGCGCTCGCGTGAATGGCGGCGCTCAGGGTTCCCCAAGCTTCTCCGGTTCTTCTTCAAGCGGCGACTCTTCTAGCGGTGGCCGCGGTCAGCCTCCACGCCGTCGTATCTGCTTGGGAGGTGGTAGCGTGTCTGCCTGCCGTCGCGCCTCGGTGAAGCGCGAGAGGGAGTCTGCCTGAGCCCCGAAGGCGGCTCGAGTCCTCCCTGCAGGCCGGTGTGAGGCGAGCTGCGCCCGATTTGTTCTTTCTTTTCCTTTTTCCTGCGCAAAAAGACAGTAGTGTGGAGCCCCGCGGGGGCGTGTTTGGGTTATTGCTGTTAATCATCATTTTGCTCCCGTTATCATGCCTTCCGGCTACGTGCCCGCGCGTGGGTAGTTCCCGGCCCCAGCCGTGGGGGGCGACCGACCCAGGCCCTGTGTTCGTGTCGCGGTGCCCGTGGGGCACGGACTGGAGGGGTGCTCCTGTAATGGACCCAGGTCGCGAAACCTTTGAACGACTAGGACAGGAACACTCGCGAGGGCGCTCGGCTGCCCCCCCCTCGCGAGGCCTTGCATAAGAGAAATCGAGGCAGGAGAGTGAAAAGTCGAAGAACCACAAGCCAAAGACGACAACAGCTTCAGTAAAACTTCGAATGAGCATGAACAAGCCAACTGCGGAAAGCAAATGAAAAAGTTGCGTCCGGCACCTAATCTAGTCTTCGACGTCTTCTCACCAGTGCAGAGCTAAGTGCTGCCACTAGGCGTGGGAGGGAGCCCCAGGGCCTGAGGCCAGCGCTCCTGAGATTCCGAGGCGTGTACAGCCCCAACTCATTATTACGTGAGAGTGTCACGGGCGGCGAGCTTCACAGGCGTTGGCCTTCTTCACAGGCTCCGGGCCTTTTCCAAAACGCGATAGCTTCACAGGCATTCACCTTCTTCACAGGCTCTGGGCCTTTTCCAAAACGCAACAGCTTCACAGGCATTCGCCTTCTTCATAGGCTCCAGGCCTTTTCCAAAACGCGACAGCTTCACAGGCATTCGCCTTCTTCATAGGCTCCGGGCCTTTTCCAAAACGCGACAACTTCACAGGCATTCGCCTTCTTCACAGGCTCCGGGCCTTTTCCAAAACGCGACAGCTTCACAGGCATTCGCCTTCTTCACAGGCTCCGGGCCTTTTCCAAAACGCAACAGCTTCACAGGCATTCGCCTTCTTCACAAGCTCTAGGCCTTTTTAGGGGTAGAACCTCTGGAGGTGCTGGATGTTCCATGCGTTCTGGACCGGCACCCCCTCCTGAGTCTCCAAGCGCACGGAGCCGGGCCTGGAAACATGAACAACCTTGAACGGGCCCTCCCACATGGGAGAGAGCTTGTGCAATCCCTCCCCGGAGAGAACCCGCTTGAGCACGAGGTCTCCTACCTCGAGAGTTCTGGGGCGGATGTCGCAGCAGTGATATCGTCGCAGTGCTTGTTGGTACCTCGCCGCTCGCAGCGCAGCTTCTCGGTGACGTTCCTCCCCCAGCACGAGGTCCATCCCCCGCATGTCGTCCTGCTGTGCCTCGTCGAACGCCAGGACCCGCGCGGAGTGACGTCTGACCTCGTGAGGGAGGACTGCTTCGGCTCCGTAGACCAGGAAGAATGGGGTCTCTCCAGTCGGCTTGGTCGCGGTTGTGCGGATGGACCACAACACGGACTGAAGCTCGTCGTACCAACCTCTGCCGCAGGCCTCCAGCTTCTTCTTGAACGTCCTGGTCTTGAGGCCCCTCAGGACCTCTGCGTTGGCTCGCTCGGCCTGGCCGTTGCTTTGGGGGTGCGCCACCGAAGCGTAGCATATCTGCGTTCCAAGGTTAGCACAGTATGTTTTGAAAAGGTTACTGGTGAACTGCGAACCGTTGTCTGTGATGATGCGGTTCGGCACCCCGAACTGGCTCACGATGCCCCTGATGAACTTGACCGCGGAACCCGCGGGGATGGTGCGGACGGCCTCTACTTCAGCCCACTTGGTGAACTTGTCCACGGCGACGTAGAGGTAGCGGTAGCCCCCCGGCGCCTGAGGAAACGGTCCCAGGATGTCCAGCCCCCAGACTGCGAATGGCCACGAAAGGGGTATAGTCTGCAGGCCTCCTGCCGGCTGATGGATCTGCTTGGCATGGAACTGGCAGGCCTCACGAGCTTTCACTAGTTCGACGGCGTCATTGAGTGCGGTGGGCCAATAAAACCCACTGCGGAACGCCTTGCCGACGAGGGTCCGTGATGATGAATGATGTCCATAGTCTCCGCCGTGTATATCTTCCAGCAGTTCCTTTCCTTGCTCCCTGGAGATGTAGCATAGGGATACACCGTTTGGTCGCTTCCGGTAGAGCTCTCCATCCTTGATGCAGTATGTCGTGGCCTGCCGTGCCACACGCTCCGCTTCCTCCTCCTTCTCCGGCAGGGTCCCTTGTGTTAAGTAACTACGGAGCTCCGTGATCCAGCACCCTTCCTGAAGTTCCATCGTCAGGAGCAGGCGTGCTCCTGAGGCCGGGCCACAGGCCGGGGCTCCTGAGGCAGGTGGCTGGGGGAGCTCCTCCCGAGGCTGAGCCGTGTTTGACAATGATGGCAGGGCTGAGGGCTTGAAGAGCCGCTCCTCGAAAACGCCAGGCTCCTGAGGTAACCGCTTGGACGCCCGTTTGGCAATGTCGTCGGCCTCTTGATTGGTGCCTCGGGGCACATGCTGCAACTCCAACCCCCAGAAGTGCTTCTCCATCCTGCGGACCTCTGCAAGGTAGGATTCCATGTGCTCATCTTTCGGCTCGTACACCTTGTTGGAGAAATTGACATGGAGCTGCGAATCGCCCTTGATGGTGAGGCGTTTCACCCCCAGGGCAGCTGCGGCCTTCAAGCCTGCTATTAAACCTTCATACTCCGCTATGTTGTTGGAGACCTTTTCACCTTGCTGGAAACAGAGCTGCACAGCGTAGTAGAGCTTGTCCTGAGTGGGCGATATAAGCACCGCCCCAGCCCCAGCGCCATGCCTGGAGAACGCCCCATCGAAGTACATGACCCAGCCTTCTGGCGCCTCGCTTCCCGGGGAGAGGGACCGATCCTCGTCGGCCTTGAGGCCTAGTGCCTCCGTCCATTCCGCCACAAAATCCGCCAATGCTGCTCCCTTGATGACTCTGGTCGTGCTGAATTCGAGCTGAAACGCTTGCAGCTCTATGTTCCACTCAGCGACCCTTCCAGCTGAGTTAGGGCTCCTGAGCACTCTCTCCAGGGGGTATGACGAGACGACCTTGATGGGGTGGCCCTGAAAATAGTGCCGCAGCTTGCGCGAGGCCACCAGTAGCGCGAGGAGGAGTTTCTGAGGCATGGGGTACCGTGCCCTTGCGTCCCACAACACCGTGCTGACGAAGTACACTGGGTGCTCAACGAGATTGGGTGCAACAGTGCTGGTGGCTCCCTTGGGAGACCATGGCGCCTCATGAGGCGATGAGGCCTCCTGAGGCTGGCCATCTGGGAGAGGGGCCTCTTCCGCCTCCGATGCACTCCTCTGCGGTGGCTGATCCTCCTCAGCCGCGGTGGCGGTTTCTGCGGGCCTTCCTTGTTCCTGTTTTGCCTTGTCCCGGGCTGCTACTGTGGTTTTGATTCGACGCTCCTCTCTAACCGCCACCAGGGCTACGCTGGCAGAGTAGGGAGTGGCGGCGAGGTAAAGCACCAGGGGCTCTTGAGGGCGCGGAGCCACCATGACCGGTGGGCTGGTCAGGTATCTCTTGAGATCCTGGAATGCTTTGTCGGCCTCTTCAGTCCACTCAAAGGGCCCCTTTTTCTTCATTAGCTGGAAGAAAGGCAACGCTCGCTCCCCCAACTTGGAGATGAAGCGCCCTAGCACGGTCACGCGCCCAGTGAGCTTCTGCATTTCTCTGAGGGTCTTTGGCGGGCTCATGTCTTCGACCGCCTTGACCTTTTCCGGGTTAGCCTCGATGCCTCAGTGGGACACGAGGAAACCCAAGAGCTTGCCCGAGGGGACTCCAAACACACACTTCTCTGGGTTGAGCCGTAGGTTCACTGCGTTGAGGCTCGCGAAGGTTTCCTCCAGGTCTTGTATCAGGGTCCTGGCCTCCCGAGACTTTACCACAATGTCATTGACGTAGGCCTCAATATTCTTCCCAAGCTGCGGGCCCAAGGTGATGTGCATCAGCCGCTGAAAGGTCGCCCCTGCGTTACGCAACCCGAATGGCATGCATGTGTAGCAGTACACCCCACACGGGGTTAGGAAGGCTGTCTTTTCGACGTCTTCTACCGCCATCTTGATCTGGTGATACCCAGAGAAGGCATCCAAGAAGCATAGCAGGTCGCATTCCGCGGTGGAATCGACGATCTGGTCGATGCGGGGGAGCGGGAACGGATCTTGCGGGCATGCCTTGTTGAGGTTGGTGAAGTCGACACACATGCGCTCCTTCCCTCCCTTATTTGGCACGACGACAGGGTTGGCCAACCAATCCGGGTATCAGACCTCGCGAATGACCCCAGCGGCTTCTAATTTGCGGGTCTCTTGGACGATGAAGGCCTGCTTTTCTGTGGACTGCTGCCTTGCCTTCTGCTTCATAGGGCGCACATTGGGGCACACGTTGAGGTGATGCTCAATTACACTCCTAGGGACCCCCGCCAACTGGTCAGGCTCCCAAGCGAATACCTTCTTGTTCGCGCGCAGGAACCCGACCAGGGCCTCCTCCTGCTTGGGTTTGAGGTTAGCGCCTATGGTGAAAGTGGCGTTGGTGGACCCGTCCTCATCGACGGGTATCCGCTTGGTTTCTGCCTTGTCTTGGGTGAACAACTGTTTCTTCTTGGCGGGTGCAGCCTCCTTGGGCTCGGGGGTCTTCGACTCGGCGGACTGTGCCGACGCCGCCATCTTGAAGGCGAGCTTGAGCACCCGCAGCGCGTCTCCGGTGTCCCCGTGCATGGTGAGGACACCGCTGCTTCCGGGCATCTTCATGAGGTTGTATGCCGGGTGTGTCGCGGCCATGAACTGGGCCAGCGCTGGGTAGCCGAGGATGGCGTTGTAGGGAAGGCCGATGGGGGCGATGTCGAAGTCGACCAGCTCCGTGCAGAAGTTGTGGTAGGTGCCGAAGGTTACTGGGAGCCGGATCTGTCCCAAGGAGCTGGATGATCCGCCCCCAACGCCTGAGAAGGGCCGGCTGGGTTGCAGCCGTTCCAGGGGTATGCAGAGGAGGTTGAAGGCCTCGACCGAGAGTACGCTGAGGCCCGCACCGCCATCAATGAGAGTTCTGGTGACGGCCACCTGGCAGATGGTGGGGGTGCACAGCATGGGGAGCGCACCCGAGCAGGCCGAGTTGGGGGGTGGTCCTCCGAGCTGAAGGTCAGGCCGGCCTTGCGCGCCGCCCGGTCTGGGAGAGCCCCCTGCTGCGTGGGAGCGGCGCTGACCCGGCGGATAAACGGCTTGACGTGGTGACTTGTAGGCGGCGCCTGCGAGCCGCCCAGGAGGGCTGCGACGACCGGGGGTGTTGGTGTAGCGTGATGGGCGGGGAAGAGGCTGCGGGGCTCTTCCCAAGAGGCCACGGAGGCTGCCGGCAGGTGGAGCAGCCACGTGCGCGGAGCGCCGGTGAGGGCCATGGGGAGCCAGTTGGCCATGACCCTATCGTCACCTCCAGCTTCGAGGTTGGCCTCCTCGTACGCTAGCAAGAAAGCCAGCGGATCAGTCGCGCTGCCGTAGCGCGGCGGCGTCGTTGGCTTGAACTTGTCCGGCCACCGTACCCGTTGTTGGGCTGTGGCCAGGGCTCGGAGCCCCCTGGCCCCCGTGCTGGCGCCGGCGGCCGCAGCGGGCGGCGCGCTACTCATCGCGAGGCAGGTCGTGGCGGTGGCGGAAGGGAAAACTCCGGTGCACCCCTACCTGGCGCGCCAAATGTCGGATTTCGGGTTCCGGCAGACCCTTGAGGTTTAAACACTGGGGTGCGCACGGAGATTTCGCCTCCTACCTACCTGCACCCCTCCACCTCGCTAAGATCTAGGCTATGGGAAGAACGACACAAGGGACACAGGGTTTATACTGGTTCGGGCCACCATTGTGGTGTAATACCCTACTCCAGTGTGTGGTGTGGTGGATTGCCTCTTGGGCTGATGATGATGAACAATACAAGGAAGAACAGCCTCACGAGGGTCTGTTCTTGGCTGGGGGGGGGGGGACGAACTGCTAGGAGGAGTTCAGTCACCCTTCTCTCTCTCTCGGATCTCGATCCCCCTTCCTACTATGGTGGCTAGTCCTATTTATAGAGGCCCTGGTCCTCTTCCCAAATATCGAGCGGGAAGGAGGCCAACACGGCGGGCTAATTTGAAGGGGGACAGTTAGTACCAGCTATCCTAACAAAAGTAGTCTTCGCCTGCACAAAGCTCTGGTGGTGACACCATCTTGGGCTCCACGATGACCTCCGTCTTGCAGTCCTCCTGGTCTTGGTCTTGTTGCACCGAAATGGCAACCTTTGCCTGATGCCTTGGTACTCCGTGGCTGCGCTTGCCCCCTTTGCACCAAAGGGGAAAGGAGGACACTACGCGAGCTCGCGCTCGCCTGGCGCCCTTGGTCGTCATGGCTTGCGTCACGGGCACCTTGTGAGGTACCCTACCTTGATCTCTCCGCCTCCTCGCGAGCCAGCTTGGTGAGGCCGTGCCTGAGGAAGCTCCGTGTCGTCCGCCCCGCGAGGCTTGGCCCCTCGCGAGGGTCTTGAGTCTGTGTTGATGGGGATGGGCCGTGCTGGGCCCCCCTTTGAGCCACGCCACAGGCCGCAGGCAGGCAAGTCTGGGGACCCCCGTTCCTAGAACGCCGACATGCTGATCATCGGGCAAGTCACCAAAGTCCACACTTTGTTCTCATGCATGGATCCCATCTCAGATTTCATGGCATCAAGCCATTTTGTGGAATCTGGGCTCATCATCACTTCCTCATAGTTCGTAGGTTCGTCATGGTTAAGTAACATGACCTCCAGAATAGGATTAACGTACCACTCCGGTGCGGATCTTACTCTGGTTGACCTATGAGGTTCGGTAGTAACTTGATCATAAGTTTCATGATCATCATCATTAGCTTCCTCACTTACTAGTGTAGGAATCACTGGAACTGATTTCTATGATGAACTACTTTCCAATAAGGGAGCAGGTACAGTTACCTCATCAAGTTCTACTTTCCTCACACTCACTTCTTTCGAGAGAAACTCCTTCTCTAGAAAGGATATATTCTTAGCAATGAATATCTTGCCTTCGGATCTGTGATAGAAGGTGTACCCAACAGTCTCTTTTGGGTATCCTATGGAGACACATTTCTCCGATTTGGGTTCGAGCTTATCAGGTTGAAGCTTTTTCACATAAGCATCACAGCCCCAAACTTAAGGAAACAACAACTTGGGTTTCTTGCCAAACCACAGTTCATAAGGTGTCATCTCAACGGATTTAGATGGTGCCCTATTTAACGTGAATGCAGCCGTCTCTAAAGCATAACCCCAAAATGATAGCGGTAAATCAGTAAGAGACATCATAGATCGCACCATATCTAATAAAGTGCGGTTATGACGTTCGGACACACCATTACGCTGTGGTGTTCCAGGTGGCGTGAGTTGTGAAACTATTCTGCATTGTTTCAAATGAAGACCAAACTCATAACTCAAATATTCTCCTCCATGATCAGATCGTAGAAACTTTTTTTCTTGTTATGATGATTTTCCACTTCACTCCGAAATTCTTTGAACTTTTCAAACATTTCAGACTTATGTTTCATCAAGTAGATATACCCATATGTACTCAAATCATCTTTGAAGGTCAGAAAATAACGATACCCGCCGGGAGCATCAACACTCATCGGACCGCATACATCAGTATGTATTATTTCCAACAAGTCTGTTGCTCGCTCCATTGTTCCGGAGAACGAAGTCTTAGTCATCTTGCCCATGAGGCATGGTTCGCAAGCATCAAGTGATTCATAATCAAGTGATTCCAAAAGCCCATCAGCATGGAGTTTCTTCATGCGCTTTACACCAATATGACCTAAACGGCAGTTCCACAAATAAGTTGCACTATCATTATTAAACTTATATCTTTTGGCTTCAATACTATGAACATGTGTATCACTAATATCAAGATTTAGTAAAAATAGACCACTCATCAAGGGTGCATGACCATAAAAGATATTATTCATATAAATAGAACAACCATTATTCTCTGATTTAAATGAATAACCGTCTCGCATCAAACAAGATCCAGATATAATGTTCATGCTTAACGCTGGCACCAAATAACAATTATTCAGGTCTAAAACTAATCCCGAAGGTAGATGTAGAGGTAGCATGCCGACGACGATCACATCGACTTTGGAACCATTTCCCATGCGCATCGTCACCTCGTCCTTAGCCAATCTTCGCTTAATCCGTAGCCCCTGTTTCGAGTTGAAAATATTAGCAACAGAATCAGTATCAAATACCCAGGCGCTACTATGAGCATTAGTAAGGTACACATCAATAACATATATATCAAATACACCTTTCACTTTGTCATCCTTCTTCTCCGCCAAATACTTGGGGCAGTTCCGCTTCCAGTGACCAGTCCCTTTGTAGTAGAAGCACTCAGTCTCAGGCTTAGGTCCAGACTTGGGCTTCTTCACTTGAGAAGCAACTTGCTTCTTGTTCTTATTGAAGTTCCCCTTCTTCCCTTTACATTTTTTCTTTAAATTGGTGGTCTTGTTGACCATCAACACTTGATGCTCCTTCTTGATTTCTATCTCCACAGCCTTTGGCATTGCGAAGAACTCGGGAATCATCTTATCCATCCCTTGAATATTATAGTTCATCACGAAGCTCTTGTAGCTTGGTGGCAGTGATTGAAGAACCCAGACATTCTGAGTATATGTTCACTGACAGAACTATTCTCCTCCATCTTGCAGCTGTAGAACTTATTGGAGACTTTATATCTCTCAATCTGGGCACTTGCTTGAAATATTAACTTCAACTCCTGGAACATCTCATATGCTCCATGACGTTCAAAACATCGTTGAAGTCCCGGTTCTAAGCCGTAAAGCATGGCACACTGAACTATCGAGTTGTCACCAGCTTTGCTCTGCCAGACATTCATAACATCTTGCGTTGCTCCTGTAGCGGGTTTTTCACCTAGCGGTGCTTCCAAGACGTAATTCTTCTATGCAGCAATGAGGATAATCCTCAAGTTAAGGACCCAGTCCGTGTAATTGCTACCATCATCTTTCAACTTAGCTTTCTCTAGGAACGCATTAAAATTCAACGGAACAACAACACGGGCCATCTATCTACAGTAACATAGACATGCAAAATACTATCAGGTACTAAGTTCATGATGAATTAAAGTTCAATTAATCATATTACTTAAGAACTCCCACTTAGATAGGCATCCCTCTAATCATCTAAGTGATCACGTGATCCATATCAACTAAACCATGTCCGATCATCACATGAGATGAAGTAGTTTTCAATGGTGAACATCACTATGTTGATCATATCTACTATATGATTCACGCTCGACCTTTCGGTCTCAGTGTTCCGAGGCCATATCTGCATATGCTAGGCTCGTCAAGTTTAACCCGAGTATTCTGCATGTGCAAAACTGGCTTTGCACCCGTTGTATGTGAACGTAGAGCTTATCACACCCGATCATCACGTGGTGTCTCAGTACGACGAACTGTAGCAATGGTGCATACTCAGGGAGAACACTTGTACCTTGAAATTTAGTGAGAGATCATCTTATAATGCTACCGCCGAACTAAGCAAAATAAGATGCATAAAGGATAAACATCACATGCAACCAAATATAAGTGATATGATATGGCCATCATCCTCTTGTTCCTTTGATCTTCATCTCCAAAGCACCGCCATGATCACCATCGTCACCGACTTGACACCTTGATCTCCATCGAAGCATCGTTGTTGCCTCGCCAACTATTGCTTCTACGACTATCGCTACCGCTTAGTGATAAAGTAAAGCAATTACATGGCAATTGCATTTCATACAATAAAGCGACAACCATATGGCTCCTGCCAGTTGCCGATAACTGTGTTACAAAACATAATCATCTCATACAACAATTTATATAATCACATCTTGACCATATCACATCACACCATGCCCTGCAAAAACAAGTTAGACGTCCTCTACTTTGTTGTTGCAAGTTTTACGTGGCTACTATGGGCTTCTAGCAAGAACCATTCTTACCTACGCATCAAAACCACAACGTAGTATAGTGATTGCTTTTTGATCTTTAGAAAGAACCCTGTTCATTGAAACCGATTCAACTAAAGTTGGAGAAACATACACCCACTAGCCACCTGTGTGCGAAGCACGTCGGTAGAACCAGTCTCGCGTAAGCGTACGCGTAATGTCGGGCTGAGCCGCTTCATCCAACAATACCGTTGAATCAAGAATGAACTAGTGACGGCAAGCAATATGTATATACTCACGCCCACAACTCCTTTGTGTTGTACCCATGCATATAACATCTACGCATAGACCTGGCTAGGATGCCACTGTTGGGGAACGCAGTAATTTAAAAAAACTTCCTACGCACATGCAAGATCTATCTAGGTGATGCATAGCAACGAGAGGGGAGAGTGTTGTCCACGTACCCTTGTAGACCGTAAGCGGAAGCGTTATGACAACGCGGTTGATGTAGTCATACGTCTTCATGATCCGACCGATCCTAGCACCGAAGGTACGACACCTCCACGATCTACACACGTTCAGCTCGGTGACGTCCCACGAACTCTAGATCCAGATGAGGTCGAGGGAGAGTTTCGTCAGCATGATGACGTGGTGACGGTGATGATGAAGCTACCGGCGCAGGGCTTCGCCTAAGAACTGCAACGATATGACCGAGGTGGAAATCTATGGAGGGGGCACCGCACACGACTAAACAATCAACTTGTGTGTCCATGGGGTGCCCCTCCCCCGTATATAAATGAGTGGAGGAGGGGAGGGCCGACCCTCTCATGGCGCGCCCAAGGGGGGAGTCCTACTCCCGGTGGGAGTAGGATCCCCCTTTCCCTAGTTGGAGTAGGAGAATAAGGAAGGAGGAGAGAGGGAGAAGGAAAGGGGGGCACCCCAATTCGGATTGGGCTCTGGGGCGCGCCCCCACCTTGGCCACCTCTTCCTCTCTCCCACTAAGGCCCATTAAAGCCCAATGACTCCCCGGGGGGTTCCAGTAACTACCCGGTACTCCGGTAAATGCCCGAACTCACCAGGAACCATTCCGATGTCCAAACATAGCCTTCCAATATATCGATCTTTATGTCTCGACCATTTCGACACTCCTCGTCATGTCTGTGATCATATCCGGGACTCCGAACTACCTTCAGTACATCAAAACACATAAACTCATAACACCGATCATCACCGAATGTTAAGCGTGGGGATCCTACGGGTTCGAGAACTATGTAGACATGACAGAGACTCACTTCCAGTCAATAACCAATAGCAAAACCTGGATGCTCATATTGGTTCCTACATATTCTACGAAGATCTTTATCGGTCAAACCGCATAACAACATACGTTGTTCCCTTTGTCATCGGTATGTTACTTGCCTGAGATTCGATCGTCGGTATCTCAATACCTAGTTCAATCTCATTACCAGCAAGTCTCTTTACTCGTTCCATAGTGCAACATCCCGTAACTAACTAATTAGTCAAATTGCTTCCAAGGCTTATAGTGATGTGCATTACCGAGAGGGCCCAGAGGTACCTCTTCGATACACAGAGTGACAAATCCTAATCTTGATCTATGCCAACTCAACAAACACCATCGAAGACACCTGTAGAGCATCTTTATAATCACCCAGTTACGTTGTGCCGTTTGATAGCACACTAAGTGTTCCTTCGGTATTCGGGAGTTGCATAATCTCATAGTCATAGGAACATGTATAAGTTATGAAGAAAGCAATAGCAACAAACTAAACGATCATCGTGCTAAGCTAACGGATGGGTCAAGTCAATCACATCATTCTCTAATGATGTGATCCCGTTCATCAAATGAAAACTCTTGTCCATGGCTAGGAAACTTAACCATCTTTGATTAACGAGCTAGTCAAGTAGAGGCATACTAGTGACACTCTGTTTGTCTATATATTTACACATGTACTAAGTTTCCGGTTAATACAATTCTAGCATGAATAATAAACATTTATCATGATATAAGGAAATATAAATAATAACTTTATTATTGCCTCTAGGGCATATTTCCTTCAGGAGCTCCTCAAAAGCTTGCCCCACTAGCTCAGTGGGAGGGGGGTCAATCCAAACAACCCATTTACACTCATTAGGAAGCTGTGAAATCAGAGTTCACATAATTAGGTCAAATTCATAACTTTCCAACAAATCGACAAAAACAGAGTACCAAATGATTTTTTGAGGTCAGTTCAATTACATCGAGTGGATAACCCAAAACCTTCTTCCAGTGCTTACTCCATCCCAAGAAACACGACGAGCAGGAATTAGCCTGTGCCCTGGGCAACGGTGCTTCGAGCGCTCCTCAAGGCCGTAAAAAGTTGGATTGGGAATGAAAAACTCGGATTGGAACTGCACAATCTCGCAGCCATCCACCTACGAGCCAAAAAGGTGCATATTACGGCCCATCTCGCGAAACCATAGACGAGAAATCCCCAAATCCAATGTCAACCCAAAATCCAAATCGACTTACCTCACTGTCTCCGAAGGAGCTTACAGATGACATTGCGGACGTACACATGGACGGGCCCTAGTCGTGCCTCCCTCCCGGAGCTCCTAATCGCCGGTGCTCTGCCACCTTCCTGTCTCCTATCGTCGTCGGGAGGTTGAAGAAGACGAGTGAGATAGATAAATGTTCGGCCACGTCCCACTTGTAAGGAGGGTCATACTTGTGTAGAAAAATTCCCGAAGACAGTCAAACTCCTTTGATTGGATGGAAATGGTGCAACGGGGTATTCCATAAGGCCATCTAACGAAAGAGGGGTATAGTTGAGCACTATTTTTATTTAGGGGTAAAGATGAGCTCAGGACAAAGTTAGGGGGGGATGGAATTGGACCATATGTTTAAGGACCTAAACATATAATCTCCCACCAAATAAACCAATGAGCATCAACTACAAGATGTAATCAACACTACTAGCAACCCACAAGTACCAATCTGAGGTTTTGGAACAAAGATTGAATACAAGAGTTGAACTAGGGTTTGAGACGAGATGGTGCTGGTAAAGATATTGATGAAGATTGTGTTGAATTCTATGGTAGGGTACGTTGATTGCAAATTAAAAAATTCCTACCCATAGAACATCCAGGAACATGCTATGAGAGATGGATCATGGATCGTTACCACTAGACGCACAGTGCCGTGCAGCAGAAGTAGAGTTGGGGCAGTGTGTCTCCGGAGTCATCTCCTCCTCCTCCGATCTCCCACTAACACCTAGTCGTCAAATCCCACGTACTAGTTCGCCGAAGCGGCGCAGGTGCACCGCCTCTAACGTTATCCGTGTGTGCAGGAGGAACACCATGTGGCAGACTGCTAGATCCGATCACACGGTCGGCGACGAGTGGAGGTGGCTATTTGCAACACATGCAAAACCTAGTGATGGTGCCAAAGCGATCAACCAAATGAGTGTGCGCACCCCCACTATATATCGGCATCCATCGTGGACTCAACACTTGGCCCTCACACAGATACTAAAGCCCAATGTCTGTTCGGCCTGGATCCGAGTCCGAGTAGGATCACATCTGACTCATGGAGTCAGATCCGGCCTCATAGGTTCCTTCCCTTAAGCGCGTGACCCCTTATGTTCAAGTCGGCTTGGTCACAAGTCGAATCAACTCCAACCTGCTCAGTTGGTAGCGGCCTCTAGCAAGGTGTGCCAATCACCAAGTAGACAATGAAGTAGATTGACGAACATGTACAACATGTCACACTTCTGTTCCCTTTGCCACGCGATATATGTTGTCGGTCTCAAGGCAATTTTGTCATCCTTGTGCTAGCCCGACCTCTTTCTCGTTCCAGTGATGCCGACCACAGAACGGATTATCTCATAATCCGCGTCGCATGGCCATGCTTATCTTGGTCAGATCACACGAGGAGCCCAGAGTATATCTCTCCTGATCAGAGGGGCAAATCCCATCTTGCTCGACCATGTCTCGCAATATGGGTGTGGACAAGCCCGAAGCCTACCTTTGTAACTACGCAGTCATGGAGTAGCGTTTGGCCCAAAGCAGGTATGTCACCATCCCGAGTACATGTGCCAGCTCAGTGATACGTTTCCAACGTATCTATAATTTTTATTGTTCCATGCTATTATATTATCTGTTTTGGATGTTTTATATGCATTAATATGCTATTTTGTATTATTTTTGGGACTAACCTATTAACCTAGAGCCCAATGCTAGTTCCTATTTTTCCTTGTTTTTGAGTTTCGCAGAAAAGGAATACCAAACGGAGTCCAAACAGAATGAAACCTTCGCGATGATTTTTCTTGGACCAAAAGACAGCCAGGAGACTTGGAGATGAAGTCGGAGGAGTGATACGTCCATTTCGCATCATGCTTTTATATCGATATTTATTGCATTATGGGCTGTTATTACACATTATGTCACAATACTTATGCCTATTCTCTCTTATTTTACAAGGTTTACATAAAGAGGGAGAATGCCGGCAGCTGGGATTCTGGGCTAGAAAAGGAGCAAATATTAGAGACCTATTCTGCACAGCTCCAAAAGTCCTGAAACTTCATGGAAGTCATTTTCAGAAGAAATAAAAAATACTGAGCGCAAGAAGTTCCAGAGGGGGGCCACACACTGCCCACAAGGGTGGGGGCGCGCCCTACCCCCTGGGCGCGCCCCCTACCTCGTGGGCCCCCTGGTGGCTCTCCGATGCCCATCTTTTGCTATATGGAGTCTTTCAATGAGAAAAAAATCATAAGCCACCTTTCCGGACGAGACTCCTCCGCCACGAGGCAGAACCTTGGCGGAACCAATCTAGGGCTCCGGTGGAGCTGTTTTGCCGGGGAAACTTCCCTCCGGGAGGGGGAAATCATCGCCATCGTCATCACCAACGCTCCTCTCATTAGGAGAGGGCAATCTACATCAACATCTTCACCAGCACCATCTCCTCTCAAAACCCTAGTTCATCTCTTATATCCAATTCTTGTCTCCAAGTCCGGGATTGGTACCTGTGGGTTGCTAGTAGTGTTGATTACTCCTTGGTTTACTGGGTGAAAGATCATATGTTTAGATCCTATATGCATATTAATACCCCTCTGATTATGAACACGGATATGCTTTGTGAGTAGTTACGTTTGTTCCTGAGGACATGGGAGAAGTCTTGCTATTAGTAGTCATGTGAATTTGGTATTCGTTCGATATTTTGATGAGATGTATGTTGTCTCTCCTCTAGTGGTGTTATGTGAACGTCGACTACATGACACTTCACCATTATTTGGGCCTAGAGGAAGGCATTGGGAAGTAATAAGTAGATGATGGGTTGCTAGAGTGATAGATGCTTAAACCCTAGTTTATGCGTTGCTTCGTAAGGGGCTGATTTGGATCCATATGTTTCATGCTATGGTTAGGTTTACCTTAATACTTTTGTTGTAGTTGCGGATGCTTGCAATAGAGGTTAATCATAAGTGGGATGCTTGTCCAAGTAAGGACAGCACCCAAGCACCGGTCCACCCACATACCAAATTATCAAGGTACCGAACGCGAATCATATGAACGTGATGAAAACTAGCTTGACGATATTCCCATGTGTCCTCGGGAGCGCTTTACATCATATAAGAGTTTGTCCAGGATTGTCCTTTGCTACAAAAAGGATTGGGCCACCTTGCTACACTTTATTTACTTTTGTTACTTGTTGCTCGTTCAAATTATCTTATCACAAAACTATATGTTACCTATAATTCAGTGCTTGCAGAGAATACCTTGCTGAAAACTGCTTATCATTTCCTTCTGCTCCTTGTTGGGTTCGACACTCTTACTTATCGAAAGGACTATGATAGATCCCCTATACTTGTGGGTCATTGTCGGTGTCAAAACCGATGCATCTCGGGTAGGGGGTCCTGAACTGTGCGTCTAAGGCGGATGGTAACAGGAGGCAGGGGACACGATGTTTTACCCAGGTCCGGGCCCTCTTGATGGAGGTAAAATCCTACGTCCTGCTTGATTTATTCTTGATGATATGAGTATTACAAGAGTTGATCTACTACGAGATCGGAGAGGTTAAACCCTAGAAGCTAGCCTATGGTATGATTGTATGTTGTCCTACGGACTAAAACCCTCCGGTTTATATAGACACCAGAGGGGGCTAGGGTTACACAAGGTCGGTTACAAAGGAGGAGATATACATATCCGTATTGCCTAGCTTGCCTTCCACGCCAAGTAGAGTCCTATCCGGACACGAGACAAAGTCTTCAATCTTGTATCTTCATAGTCCAACAGTCCGGTCAAAGGATATAGTCTGGCTGTCCAGAGACCCCCTAATCCAGGACTCCCTCAGTAGCCCCTGAACCAGGCTTCAATGACAATGAGTCCGGCGTGCAGTGTTGTCTTCGGCATTGCAAGGCGGGTTCCTCCTCCGAATACACCACGGAAGAAATTGAATACAAGGATAGTGTCCGACCCTGCAAAATAAGTTCCACATACCCCCGTAGAGAGAATAATATTTCCACAAATCTAATCTGCTGACACGTTTTGGCAATATGACATTATGCCATGGCCCGGTGATTATTCGAACCGTTTCCTTTAACTAGCCCCGCACATAACGCGAGGCAGTTTCTTGACACGTCTTGTCAGAGCAGAGATCGTGTCCCCCTTATTACGGGATTCTCATCAATACGGTCATGGGTAACCCAACCGCGCTTAGGACTCTTAGATTTTAGGCAAGTCCCAAACGGCCACGAGGAGGACGCTTGATATCCACCCTCTTTATAAAGGGTCAAGGCTTTTACCTTTTTCCTCCCGTGCTCAATCGAATCCTTCCACCGCCTCGAGTTCTAACACTCAAAGCCCAGGTCAGGTGCTTCGGACCTTCAATCATGTCCGGATCCAGCCTCCAGGGCCGGTGGATGCCCTCCTCCGTCACGGAAGAGGATATCAAGAAGTTAAGGGAGGCAAGATACCTGACCGCCGAAGTGTCACATCGGCTGCCCACCCGAGGGCAGGTCGTCCCTACTCCTGAACCCAATGAAGACGTCGTGTTCATCTCCCACTTCCTTCGAGGACTAGGCCTCACTCTGGATCCCTTCGTTAGGGGTTTGATGTTCTATTACGGGCTTGATTTCCACGATCTAGCCACAGATTCCTTCCTCCACATCTCGACATTTATTGTCGTATGTGAGGCCTTCCTCCGCATTACCCCTCACTTCGGCCTGTGGCTCAAGACCTTTGATGTGAAGCCGAAGACGGTCGAGGGACAGTATGCAGCGCGCGGGGGTGCATTAATAAGAAAGATTGCTAGAGCTCCATGGCCAAAAGGTTCCTTTCCAGAGGTGTCCAGATTATGGCAACGGGAGTGGTTCTACATCACCACTCCCAGAAGTGCCAAGTGGGTAGCTTCCCCCGCCTTTCGCTCGGGCCCTCCACCACAACTGATGTCATGGATTAGCAGGGGGCTGAGCTGGGGTCCAGCCAAGGATGTGCCCATACTGCAGAGCCGCATCTGGGATCTCTTCGAGGGAGATTTTAGTTTGGTTATGGTAGTGCAAGTCATGCTGGTTCGTCAAGTCCAGCCTTGCAAACGCCGACCCCTCCGCCTGTGGGAATTCAACCCAGAAGGACTGCGCGCTATTCAGAATTTCCTTGGCCTGACGCACAAGGAGATGTACAAGTCGTTCTTCGGACCCCAAATAGAGTGTCCGGACACCTCCGAGGACGTGGGCCTGAGCAGCAACCGCACCGCGGCCGAAGTAAGTAATCCTCTAGCCGAACACACTATCTTTAATATATCATGACGTCATTCTGAAGAATCGTTTTTTGACCAGGACTGGATAACAAAGGCGAAGATGATCCGGTGTTCAGCCCCCCTTCCCGAAGGCTTGGACAATTCGGTGCTGGAAAAGATGCTCAAGCCAGCACCTTGCCCGGTGCCCTCAAAGGAAGATGAAGGGGGGAATAAAGAGGGCGAAAGCGGGCCTCCACCGCTACCCATTCCAACTGAGGGAACGAGCGCCTCCGTGAGGGAGGATAGCCAAGGGAAGGAATCTGACATTCCCTCGCCCTGGGGGAGGAAGAGGACTACCTCTGATGATCCGGAAACCAAGGTTTCCAAACGGGAGAAGAAAACTCCACTAGAGGGTCCCGCCTCAGAGGGTGCTCTTGCCGCACAACGTCCGTGCGGGGATCAGCCCTCTAACGAGCTGTAAGTAATCAAAAAGTACTTAATAGTGAAGATATACTACCTTACTTCTAAGGAAGATAATCGAAGCATTTATCTTGCAGTTCGGATTTGAGCCCTTCTCAGCAGAGCTCGTCTTCGGGGGATCTTCTTCCGGAGATGATGGAGACCGAAACGCCTCCCCCGGACTCCCTGGCTCAAGAAGCGGGCGACCTTGAAGTGTCATCACGGAGAGGTTCTCCAGATCCGACAAGGCCAGAAGGTAATCCCATGATCACCCGAAGCCCTCAGTATCCGGCTCTCGAAGAGAGCAATCAAAAGAGTCCGGCACCATCTGGTATGCGGTTGGACGTACTGAAGGGTCTGCTAGAGCGAGCGACTATCTCATAAGAGCACCGTACATTAAAGTGTACGGTGATTGAAAGGATTTCATCCGCTGAAAACGGGTTGCATGAAGCCTTTATGAGTCTACTGATGGGCTTTGAGGTACGTGAAATGATATACATTTGTCATGGTACCGCGCATTTTAGGTGTGCCCTGTGTAGATAGTAGCCCCTGAGACTCTGGTTGTTGTCGAGAACGGCGGCGAACGGAGGATCATATTCCCAGGTAATAACCAGACCGCCTTTATGTGCAGGTGTCTGAAGCTCCGGTGGCTAGCCGGACTGATGGGGTTGCCGAACTAAAGCGGCAACTGGATGCGGCGGATGCCGACATCGAGCTTGTTAACAAGCGGCTTGACGAGGCCCAGGGTAGGTGATATTTATAGTGGATGTCACATAGTAAGAGCAGCGTGATGCCATTATCTTTAATATGTTGTGACTGCAGATGGAGCTGCCACCGTGGAGGCCTTGCGGGAGGAGCTTGCCCGAGCCAAGGAGCAAGCAAGGAGTAGTAATGCGGCCGCTTTGAAGGCGACCGAAGAGTTGAGAGCCGAGAAGGCCACTCATAGTGAGAGCAAAGAGAAAATGGCCAAAATGGCTGTGAAGTTAAAAGACACTGCCGACCGCTGCCAGTTTCTTGAAGAAGAAAACCGGGCAAAGGCTACGGACTTTGAAAAGGCCACAATGGCGACCAAAGACACCCGCTCCGCAATGAGAGCGAAGAAGGAGGAACTGCGTGAAGCCGGGGACATTATGGCTGGGAAGCCCTTTATGCCGCGGAGGAAGTTCGGCGATCCGCGGTATGCCCCTCTGGATCGGCTGTGGAGTTCGGCCGACGCATATATGGACTTAGCAGCGAGCGCTGTCGATGCGGCCGAATACTTCAGAGATCAAACAGATCGTGAAGTGGACAAGCTGTTCTGGCACAATTTAACGTTCCAGAGCGTCCGCTTCCATTGAATGATCAACTTGCCGAATGGGTCGAACTAAATAGATTGTCCGGACTCGCCATGAGGTCTGTTGTGGATCATCTGTGGCCGGAAAGGCCAAAGCCGAACAGTTATTTTAGCTTGGTGCGGCAGTTCCTTGGTGCGGTGCCACGCATTATGCGATGAAGAGGTCGATGTGGATAGAAGGCTCACGGATGGCCCTTGCCCGTGTCAAAACATACTGGGCGGAGATGGATGCCACCACTGTCGCGGCGCAGGGTTCGGCCATAGGCCGAGTGGCTGCCGAGCACTATTTTGAAGAAGTTCTTGAGGGCGCTCGTTCGATAGAGGCCCGGTGCTCGAAGAATGTTATGTTTGAGTGACATGTATTCCCATTGTAAAAACAACATTTTATTGAATTTATCAAGGCTGTATTTATACTGTTGCCCGAAAGTATTGTGATGCCTCCTGTGCGGCCGTTTATGTATACATGTATATAACCTGAAAGATTGCAGTCGTCGGCTTCAGCCGCCACACATATAATGCGGGGGTGTTCGCAGAAGACGCGTATTCACACTTAATCCAATGTCTTGGTTCTAATAAGGAGGTGATAGCGCAGCGAACTAGGCAACCAGACTATAATGCTTTAACACTTTCACTTAGCCATAGGAGTTTGACAGTGGGGCTACTAGATAGCCCCTGGTGGCTCCGCACTCGTCTGAATTCGGGGTACGTACATGCCTGGCCGGGAAACGGCCCTTCGTTAATGCGGAGGAATCCCGAAGATTCCAATAAGTCATCGAGTGGTTGACCAGTCTCACGCTATATCATGACAGTCAATTTTCGGCTTTCTCTACTGAGGTGCTCGTCCGGATGAACCAGGGCACAATCGCAGTAGTTCTCCTGGTGCCGCCTTAGCCGATAGAGCGGAACGTAAGGCAGCAAAACATAGGAGTCGGGCAAACCCAACATTTGACCAAAGACATGATTCGGAGCTGATGCATATAAGGCCAAATTCGCGACGCCGAACACTCCCTAAGGTATTCGGTCTTTATGGTGTAAACCGGGTCTAAACAGTACCCTTTGTAATAAGCCCCTGGTGTCCAGGTACGTGCATTATTCTGGCGTGGCCACATGCCAAGACGTCAGCATCCTTCTCGATTGTACTGAGAATCTGAGGGATATAAATCAACAAGAGACAGTAAAAAAGGTTTACGCAGGGTCTTAATCTACAGAGAATCCTTGGAACGGGTCCCTGCTGCACGTCTGCGCCTGTGTCTCCGTTGTGCCGTATCCTGGACGGGTGTAGCACGATGGTCATCTAAAAAAGAGAGGAACTTAATTGAAAAGTTGCCGTGCAAAAGTTAAGTTATACTAAATAAACAATATATAGTTGAAAATGAGTAAAGGTGAGCCTTATTGCCACTTTTGCGTGTGCGTTGAGCCCATTGTATTGTAGTAGGGGTATAGCCATCAAACCTGTATTAATTACATATAGCTGAGCTGGACTCGTCTAGCCGTGTCCACGGTCTTAACGACCTATCAAATGCTTGAGTTGGTGAGGCCGCTTAGTGTGCGGCGGCCAAGGCGGCCGCACCGTCTTCGGCGCGCAAGGAGCGCTCAATATTTCCATTTACTATAATGATGCCGCGTGGACCGGGCATCTTGAGCTTCAGGGAAGCGTAATGCGGTATTGCGTTAAAGCGAGCGAAAGCTTCGCGTCTGAGTAGTGCTTGATAGCCACTTTGGAACGGAGCGACGTGGAAAGTTAAATTTTTGCTGCGGAAGTTATCGGGGAAGCCGAATATAATCTCTAGTAGCAGGGAGCCCCTGTAGTGAGCCTCCGGGCCTGGTGTTACTCCTTTAAAGGTAGCATTGCTGCGGCAAATTTTTGTTGGGTCTATCCCCATTTTGCGGACTGTATCCTGATATATCATATTTAAACTGCTGCCGCCGTCCATTAGGACTCGGGTGAAGTGGTATCCGTCAATTATTGGATCTAATACCAAGGCAGCCCATCCTGCACGCCGGATACTTGCCGAGTAATCCCGATGGTTGAAGGTGATCGGTTGGGACGACCAGTGGCGGAGCTCCGCGGTGATAGGCCCTGGGGCATGTTCCTCTAAACGTGCCGCTTTGTTTCTCCCTTTTATCACATGTAACACGTTGACTGTTTTGACTTCTGGTGGGAATTTCTGCTGCTCCCCTGTGCTTTGCTTGCGAGGTTTGTCCTCGTCTTCACTTGGTGTATCCTGCCCCTTGTGTTCGGCGTTGAGCTTGCCGGACTGTTTGAAGACCCAACATTTTCTGTGGGTATGATTTGCAGGTTTATCAGGGGTGCTATGGATCTGACATATTTGGTCCAGAATTTTGTTTAGGCTGGACAGTTCATCTCTGTTGCCTTTGGAGGGCGGCTTCTACTGGCCTGGCCGAGAGCTTCTAAATCCGGTGTTTACCGCCGTGCTCTTCGGGTTGTCTTCCTTATTCCGGCGCTTATTCTTGCTGCGTCGTGACTTCCCGTTTCCATCCCTGACTTCGGATGTACTTGGGTCACTGGTGCTGCATCTGGCTAACCAGCTGTCCTCGCCCGCGCAAAAACGGGTCATGAGGCTTGTTAATGCTGCCATTGTTCTCGGCTTTTCTTGACCGAGGTGTCTGGCAAGCCATTCGTCTCGGACGCTATGCTTAAAAGCTGCTAAGGCTTCGGCGTCCGGATAGTCGACTATTTGGTTCTTTTTAGTGAGGAACCTGTTCCAAAGTTTTCGGGCTGACTCACCAGGCTGTTCAGTTATATGACTTAAATCGTCTGCATCTGGTGGTCGGACATATGTCCCTTGAAAATTTGCCCGAAAGGCGTCTTCGAGCTCTTCCCAGCTTCCGATGGAGTTTTTGGGGTGGCTTTTAAGCCAGTGCCGAGCTGGCCCTTTGAGCTTGAGGGGTAAGTACTTGATGGCGTGGAGATCATCTCCTCAAGCCATATGGATATGGAGGATGTAGTCCTCAATCCAGACCCCAGGGTCTGTTGTTCCGTCGTACGCCTCTATGTTTACGGGTTTGAATCCCTCTAGAAATTCATGATCCAGCACCTCGTCGGTGAAACACAGAGGGTGTGCGGCACCCCTGTATTTGGGCGTACCGTGGAGTTCGGATGTTTGTTGTGTTGTATTGTATGTTGGAGCGCGCTTGCATGGTCCATAGATGGATCTAGTTGCGCCATCCTTTTGATGCGAGCCCTTACGCGGATCGCGTATTGGTTTATGTGCAGCATCATTTGCCGCTTTATGTTGGCAATGAGGTCGTCTATCCGACCGGATGGCCGTTTTATTTTTTAATTGTGGAGGATCTAAGGCCTCCTCATCAAATTCAGGTAGCAAATTTCACTTCGGATAGCTCTTGGTGTGGCCATTACTGCCGTACTTCACTGCAGTGTTGAGTACTTCACTCCATTTGATTTTGAGTGTGTCTTGTGCAGCCTTGAGCCTTTGCTTCTGTTTTTTCAGGCTCCTTGCCGTAGCGACAAGCCTTTGGTGGGCGTTATGTTGCTCCTGGCGCCTATCCGGTGTGGTGTCGTCCGGACTGTAATCTTCGACGGAGTCGGGTTGGTTTGATTCCACGTGTTGCCCTAGTTGGGCGATGGTTCACCCTGCTCTATCGCTGGGTCCATATGAACGTTATTTCTGCCGAGGCGGGATTTGGAGTGGCGTCTACGCCGTCGCTTTGACTGCTTCTCGAGGGAACAACCCTTCGCTGCGTCCTTCCGTTCCTCTTCGTTGTTTTCTTTGGGTGTGTCCACCATGTATACGTCATGTGATGAAGTGGGCGTACAGTGCACTGTGGGCAGTGGTTCCCGTTTGTCTCCTGCATCGTCATCCATACCGTCGATGTCTTCGGAGTCGAAGTCGAGCATGTCGGTTAATTCATCGATAGTGGATACTAAGTGGGTGGCGGGTGGGCGGCGAATTTCTTCGTCATCCGCGTCCCAATCCTGCTGGACATAGTTCGGCCAGGACCCTCCTGACAAGGAGAGAGACCTTAATGAGTTCAGTATGTCGCCGAAGGGCGAGTGCTGAAAAATATCCGCGGAGGTAAACTCCATGATCGGCGCCCAATCAGATTCGATAGGAACGGGCGTAGGCGGTTCGGAGTCCATGGCCGGAGAAGGGTCCGACAATTTGACAACACGGCTCTCGTGAAGGGTAAGGTCGATATTCGGCTCGATTGCCGCTGAGGATACGGCCTCCGTGACGGGGTCTATCCACCCGTCCATGGATGACGCAACTGGCTCCGACTTGAGGCTCGGAGCGGCTGCCGGTGCGATCCCCCGAATACGGTGCGATGGTAGAGCTAAATCGTACTCATCGTGACCGCGTGGCGCACAAGGCAGGGGCTCGAATCCGTCGAAGATCAAGTCTCCGCGGATATCGGCCATGTAATTTAAGCTTCCAAACCTGACCTGGTGGTCAGGGGCGTAACTTTCGATCTGCTCCAGATGGCCAAGCGAGTTGGCCCGCAGTGCGAAGCCGCCGAACACAAAGATCTATCCGGGGAGAAAAGTCTCACCCTGGACTGCATCGCTATCGATGATAGTAGGAGCCATCAAGCCTAACGGCGATGACATAGAGGAACTCTCAATGAAAGCACCAATGTCGGTGTCAAAACCGGCGGATCTCGGGTAGGGGGTCCCGAACTGTGCGTCTAAGGCGGATGGTAACAAGAGGCAGGGGACACGATGTTTTACCCAGGTTCGGGCCCTCTTGATGGAGGTAAAACCCTACGTCCTGCTCGATTTATTCTTGATGATATGAGTATTACAAGAGTTGATCTACCACGAGATCGGAGAGGCTAAACCCTAGAAGCTAGCCTATGGTATGCTTGTATGTTGTCCTACGGACTAAAACCCTCCGGTTTATATAGACACCGGAGGGGGCTAGGGTTACACAAGGTCGGTTACAAAGGAGGAGATATACATATCCGTATTGCCTAGCTTGCCTTCCACGCCAAGTAGAGTCCTATCCAGACACGAGACAAAGTCTTCAATCTTGTATCTTCATAGTCCAACAGTCCGGTCAAAGGATATAGTCTGGCTGTCCGGAGACCCCCTAATCCAGGACTCCCTCAGTCATCAATACTCTTTTCTGGCGCCGTTGCTGGGGAGTGAAGCGCCTTTGGTAGGTGGAATTTGGTAAGGAAAAATTTATATAGTGTGCTGAAATTTACTGTCACTTGTTACTATGGAAAGTAATCCTCTAAGGGGCTTGTTCGGGGTATCTTCACCTTGACCAGTAGAGAAAAGAGTTGCTCCTCAACCTACTGAACCTACTGAAAATGAAAATTTCTACTTTGAAATTCCTTCAGGTATGTTAGAAAAACTGCTAGCTAATCCTTTTGCAGGAGATGGAACAAAGCATCCTGATGAGCACCTAATATATGTGGATGAAGTTTGTGGATTATTTAAGCTTGCAGGTGTGCCTGGAGATTTTATTAAGAAGAAAGTATTCCCTTTATCTTTGAAGGGAGATGCATTGACATGGTATAGGCTATGTGATGATACGGGGTCATGGAACTACAAACGATTGAAATTGGAATTTCATCAGAAGTTTTATCCTATGCATCTTGTTCATCGTGATCGCAATTATATATATAATTTTTGGCCTCGCGATGGAGAAAGCATCGCTCAAGCTTGGGGGAGGCTTAAATCAATGTTATATTCATGCCCCAATCATGAGCTCTCAAGAGAAATGATTATTCAAAATTTATATGCTCGGCTTTCTGATAAGAATCGCACCATGCTTGATACTTCTTGTGCTGGCTCTTTTATGATGAAGACTATTGAATTCAAATGGGATTTATTGGAAAGAATTAAACGCAACTCTGAAGATTGGGACCTCGACGAAGGTAAGGAGTCAGGTATGACACCTTAGTATGATTGTGTTAAATCTTTTATGGATACCGATGTTTTCCGTAAATTTAGCACTAAATATGGACTTGACTCTGAGATAGTAGCCTCTTTCTATGAATCTTTTGCTGCTCATATCAATCTCCCTAAGGAGAAGTGGTTTAAATATCATCCTCCCATAGAAGTAAAAGTAGCTGCGCCTATTAAAGTTGAAGAAAAGACTGTCACTTATAATGATCCTATTGTTCCTACTGCTTATGTTGAGAAACCACCTTTTCCTGTTAGGATAAAGGATCATGCTAAAGCTTCAACTGTGGTTCATAAAAGCAATATTAGAACTTATACACCTCCTGAGCAAATTAAAGTTGAACCTAATATTGCTATTGTTAAAGATCTCTTGGCTGATAATATTGATGGGCATGTTATTTATTTCTGTGATGAAACTGCTAGAATTGCTAAACCATGTGCTAAAGATAAACATAGACCTGTGGTAGGCATGCCTGTTATTTCTATTAAAATAGGAGATCATTGTTATCATGGCTTGTGTGATATGGGTGCTAGTGCTAGTGCAATACCTATTGACTTATACAAAGAAATTATGCATGATATTGCACCTGCCGAGTTAGAAGATATTGATGTCACAATTAAACTTGCCAATAGAGACACTATTTCACCAATTGGAATTGTTAGAGATGTTGAAGTCTTGTGTGGGAAAACTAAATATCCTGCTGATTTTCTTGTTCTTGGTTTTCCACAAGATAGCTTTTGTCCCATTATATTTGGTAGACCCTTCTTGAACACAGTTAATGCTAAGATAGATTGCAAAAAGGATGTTGTTACTATTGGTTTGGGTGATATGTCTCATGAGTTCAACTTTTCTAAATTCCGTAGACAACACCACGAAGAGGAATTGCCTAGTAAAGATGAAATTATTGGTCTTGCTTCTATTGCCATACCTCCTAGTGATCCTTTAGAAAAATATTTGCTAGACCATGAAAATGATATGTTTATGAATGAAAGAAGGGAAATAGATGAAGTATTCTTTAAACAGGAACCCATCCTGAAACACAATTTTCCCGTTGAAATCCTAGGGGATCCTCCTCCACCCAAGGGTGATCCTGTGTTTGAGCTTAAACTGTTACCTGATACTCTTAAATATGCTTATCTTGATGAAAAGAAGATATATCATGTTATTATTAGTGCTAACCTTTCAGAGCATGAAGAAGAGAGATTATTGAAAACTCTGAAGAAGCACCGTGCTGCTATTGGATATACTCTCGATGATCTTAAGGGCATTAGTCCCACACCATGTGCTACCTCTTGAGCACTACGTTGGATTTCCTTGAAGAGGAAAGGATGATGCAACAAAGTAGCATAAGTATTTCCCTCAGTTTTTGAGAACCAAGGTATCAATCCAGTAGGAGGCTACGCACGAGTCCCTCGTACCTGCGCAAAACAAATAACTCCTCGCAACCAACGCGATAAGGGGTTGTCAATCCCTTCATGGTCACTTACGAGAGTGAGATCTGATAGATATGGTAGAATAATATTTTTGGTATTTTTGTGATAAAGATGCAAAGTAAAATAAAAGCAAAGTAAAAAGCAAAGGAAATAACTAAGTATTGGAAGAATAATATGATGAAGATAGACCCCGGGGCCATAGGTTTCACTAGTGGCTTCTCTCAAGAGCATAAGTATTTTATGGTGGATGAACGAATTACTGTTGAGCAATTGACGGAATTGAGCATAGTTATGACTTATGAGAATATCTAGGTATGATCATGTATATAGGCATCGCATCCGAGACAAGTAGACCGACTCCTGCCTGCATCTACTACTATTACTCCACTCATCAACCGCTATCCAGCATTGCATCTAGAGTATTAAGTTCATGAAAACAGAGTAACGTCTTAAGCAAGATGACATGATGTAGAGGGATAAATTCATGCAATATGATAAAACCCCATCTTGTTATCCTCGATGGCAACAATACAATACGTGCCTTGCTGCCCCTACTGTCATTGGGAAAGGACACTGCAAGATTGAACCCAAAGCTAAGCACTTCTCCCATTGCAAGAAAGATCAATCTAGTAGGCCAAACCAAACTAATAATTCGAAGAGACTTGCAAAGATAACCAATCATACATAAAAGAATTCAGAGAAGATTCAAATATTGTTCATAGATAATCTTGATCATAAACCCACAATTCATCGGTCTCAACAAACACACCGCAAAAAGAAGATTACATCGAATAGATCTCCACAAGAGAAGGGGAGAACATTGTATTGAGATCCAAAAAGAGAGAAGAAGCCTCTAGCTAATAACTATGGACCCGAAGGTCTGAGGTAAACTACTCACACTTCATCGGAGAGGCTATGGTGTTGATGTAGAAGCCCTCTATGATGGATGCCCCCTCCGGCGGAGCTCCGGAACAGTCCCCAAGATGGGATCTCGTAGATACAGAAGGTTGTGGCGGTGGAATTAGGTTTTTGGCTCTGTATCTGATCGTTTGGGGGTACGTAGGTATATATAGGAGGAAGGAGTACGTCGGTGGAGCAACAGGGGGCCCACGAGGGTGGAGGGCGCGCCTGGGGGGGTAGGCGCGCCCCCTACCTCATGGCCTCCCTGTTGGTTGCTTGCTTGACGTAGTGTCCAAGTCTCTTGGGTCTTGTTCGTTCCAAAAATCACGTTCCCGAAGGTTTCATTCCGTTTGGACTCCGTTTGATATTCCTTTTCTTCGAAACCCTAAAATAGGAAAAAAACAACAATTCTGGGTCGGGCCTCCGGTTAATAGGTTAGTCCCAAAAATAATATAAAAGTGGATAATAAAGCCCAATAATGTCCAAAACAGTAGATAATATAGCATGGAGCAATCAAAAATTATAGATACGTTGGAGACGTATCACTATGTCAACACAAAATAAATTTGGAGAAAGATGCCAAACCAGTTCGTGATCACCAACGATGACTGAATCCTAAGATGAAAGAAGTGGCAAGAAAGCAAATGCTAAAGCTTCTAGAGGCAGGTATTATTTATCCCGTTGCTGATAGTCAGTGGGTATGTCCTATACATTGTGTCCCTAGGAAGGGAGGTATTACTGTCGTTCCTAATGATAAAGATGAATTGATTCCGCAAAGAATTATTACAGGTTATAGGATGGTAATTGATTTCCGCAGATTAAATAAGGATACTAAGAAAGATCATTACCCCTTACCTTTTATTGATCAAATGCTAGAAAGATTATCCAAACATACACATTTTTGCTTCCTAGATGGTTATTCTGGTTTCTCTCAAATACCTGTGTCAGCTGATGGTCAATCTAAGACCACTTTTACTTGCCCGTTCGGTACTTTTGCTTATAGACGTATGCCTTTTGGTTTATGTAATGCACCTGCTACCTTCCAAAAATGCATGATGGCTATATTCTCGGACTTTTGTGAAAAGATTTGTGAGGTTTTCATGGACGATTTCTCCGTCTATGGATCCTCTTTTGATGATTGCTTGAGCAACCTTGATCGAGTTTTGCAGAGATGTGAAGAAACTAATCTTGTCTTGAATTGGGAAAAGTGCCACTTTATGGTTAATGAAGATATTGTCTTGGGGCATAAAGTTTCTGAAAGAGGTATTGAAGTTGATAAAGCCAAGGTTGATGCTATTGAAAAGATGCCATGTCCCAAGGACATCAAAGGTATAAGAAGTTTCCTTGGTCATGCCGGTTTTTATAGGAGGTTCATTAAGGACTTCTCAAAAATTTCTCGCCCTCTGACTAATTTATTACAAAAATATATACCATTTTTTTTATGATGATTGCGTATAAGCATTTGAAATACTTAAGAAAGCATTGATCTCTGCACCTATTGTTTAACCACCTGATTGGAATTTACCCTTTGAAATTATGTGTGATGCTAGTGATTATGCTGTAGGTGCTGTTCTAGGGCAAAGAGTTGATAAGAAATTAAATGTTATCCAATATTCTAGTAAAGCTCTAGACAATGCCCGGAGAAATTATGCAACTACTGAAAAAGAATTCTTAGCAGTTGTATTTGCTTGCGATAAGTTTAGACCTTATATTGTTGATTCTAAAGTAACTATTCACACGGATCATGCTGCTATTAAATACCTTATGGAAAAGAAAGATGCTAAACCTAGACTTATTAGATGGGTTCTCTTGCTACAAGAATTTGATTTGCATATTATTGATAGAAAGGGAGTTGAGAACCCCGTTGTAGATAACTTGTCTAGGTTGGAAAATGTTCTTGATGACCCACTACCTATTGATGATAGCTTTCCTGATGAACAAGTAAATGTCATAAATGCTTCTCGTACTACTCCATGGTATGCTGATTATGCTAATTATAATGTTGCTAAGTTCCTACCACCTAGTTTCACATACCAGCAAAAGAAAAAGTTCTTCTGTGATTTGAGACATTACTTTTGGGATGACCCACATCTTTATAAAGGAGTAGATGGTGTTATTAGACATTGTGTACCTGAGCATGAACAGGAACAGATCCTATGCAAGTGTCATTCCGAGGCTTATGGAGGTCACCACGCTGGAGATAGAACTGCACATAAGGTATTGCAATCCGGTTCTTATTGGCCTACTCTCTTCAAGGATGCCCGTAAGTTTGTTGTATCTTGTGATGAATGTCAAAGAATTGGTAATATTAGTAGACGTCAAGAAATGCCTATGAATTATTCACTTGTTATTGAACCATTTGATGTTTGGGGCTTTGATTATATGGGACATTTTCCTGCCTCCAATGGATACACACATATTTTAGTTGTTGTTGATTACGTTACTAAATGGGTAGAAGCTATTCCAACTAGTAGTGCTGATCATAACATCTCTATTAAGATGCTTAAATAAGTTATTTTTCCGAGGTTTGGAGTCCCTAGATATTTAATGACTGATGGTGGTTCACATTTTATTCATGGTGCTTTCCGTAAAATGCTTGCTAAATATGATGTTAATCATAGAATTGCATCTCCTTATCACCCATAGTCTAGTGGTCAAGTAGAATTAAGCAATAGAGAACTCAAATTAATTTTGCAAAAGAATGTTAATAGATCTAGAAAGAATTGGTCCAAGAAACTTGATGATGCATTATGGGCCTATAGAACTGCATATAAAAATCCTATGGGTATGTCTCCGTATAAAATGGTTTATGGAAAAGCATGTCACTTACCTGTCGAACTAGAACATAAGGCTTATTGGGCTATTAAAGAGCTCAACTATGATTTCAAACTTGCCGGTGAGAAGAGGTTATTTGACATTAGCTCACTTGATGAATGGAGAACCCAAGCCTACGAAAATGCCAAGTTGTTTAAAGAAAAAGTCAGAAGATGGCATGACAAAATAATTCAAAAGCGTGAGTTTAATGTAGGTGATTATGTATTATTATACAACTCTCGTTTAAGATTTTTTTGCAGGAAAATTTCTCTCTAAATGGGAAGGTCCTTACGTTATCGAGGAGGTCTATCGTTCCGGTGCCATAAAAATCAACAACTTCGAAGGCACAAATCCGAAGGTGGTGAACGGTCAAAGAATTAAACATTATATCTCAGGTAATCCTATAAATATTGAAACCAATGTTATTGAAACCGTAACCCCGAAGGAATAAGGGACACTTTCTGGAACGTTTCAGACTCCGAAATGGAATAGGTATGTGGTATCGTAAGTAAACCGACTCCAAAACAGTTCTAATGGCAATTTTCTTTCATTTTGGAATATTTAGAAAAATAGAAATATAAGAAGCAGTCCGGGAAGGACACGAGGGCTCTACAAGGGTGGAGGGTGCGCCCCCTACCTCGTGGGCACCTCGTGTGCTCTCCAGACTCTGTTTTCTTACACGTTACATATTTTGGTCGGTAAAAATTCATTATATAACCTCCCGAAGGTTTTGACCACTGTATCACGCAAAAATCTCCTGTTCTTGTTCCGAGCTGTTTTTTGCCAGGGTTGTCAAAGCCAAGCATCACGTCGTCTCCCTCCTCCTCCAACAATGAGGGCAATGATGCTTGGCTAATGAAGATAGAGCTGAAGAGAGAAGAACCCATGGAGATCAACAAGGATGAAGGGATCAAGAAGGCCATGGAGGACCAAGTTCCGGCAACAGAAGACATCCTTCAACTTGATCACAATCTTCTTACCCCAACTAAGATCGAAGCTTTCAAGATGATTGAGCTAGCTCGTATACAAAACAAGTATCTCACACGTGAAAATATTTTGTTGAAGGAGCATATCATCGCACTCAAGGGCATTATCCGCAAGTTGGAAGACCTCCTACGCTCGATGTGCGACTATCCATCATCAACAACTCCACCTTCTTCACCAACAAAGGAGACATAATCACATGGGTATGGGCACTCGCCTTGGCAACTGCCAAGCTTGGGAGAGTGCCCCAGTATCGTATCACCATCACTTCTATCTTTACCATTTTTCTTAGTTCGATCCTTTTGGTAATATCTTGATCTAGTAGCATAAAGTTTTAGCATGATCTAGTTTTGAGTTTTGCTTTATGATCTCTTCTATGTAATCGAGTCTGTGAGCCATATAATAAAGATTAGTGTTGAGTCAAGGGCTTGATTATTTTGCTATGATCTTGAGTGAATAAAAGAAAAGAGAAAAAGAATAAAAAGAATCAAAGAGATCACATGGATCTTATGGAGAGTAATGAGCTCACATATAAAAAGTATGATGAATGAAAGTTTTTGAGAGTTGACAAACATAGTTTTGGTCATCATTGCAATTAATAGGAAGTAATAAAGAAAGAGAGGTATTCACATATAAATATACTATCTTGGCCATCTTTTATAATTGTGAGCACTCATTAAAATATGACATGCTAAAGGGTTGACATTGGACAAGGAAGACAACGTAATGGGTTATGTTTTCTTACATCTGAGATAAATTATATTGTCATGGATCCTCCAACATGTTGAGCTTGCCTTTACCCCTCATGCTAGCCAAACTCCTTGCACCAATTAGAGATACTACTTGTGCTTCCAAATATCCCTAAACCCAGTTTGCCATGAGAGTCCACCATATCTACCTATGGATTGAGTAAGATCCTTCAAGTAAGTTGTCACTGGTGCAAGCAATAAAAATTGCTCTCTAAATATGTATGACTTATTAGTGTGGGAGAAAATAAGCTTTATACGATCGTGTGATATGGAAGAAATAAAAGCGATGGACTGCATAATAAAGGTCCATATCACAAGTGGCAATATAAAGTGACGTTCTTTCGCATTAAGATTTTGTGCATCCAACCATAAAAGCGCATGACAACCTCTTCTTCCCTCTGCGAAGGGCCTATCTTTTTCCTTTATCTCCTACCTTACATAAGAGTCATGGTGTTCTTCACCTTTCCTTTTTACATTTTTATCCTTTGGTAAGCACAATATGTTGGAAAGACCCTGGTATATATGGCTAATTGGATGTGAGTTTTCATGAACTATTATTGTTGACATTACCCTTGAGGTAAAACGTTGGGAGGCAAAACTATAAGCCCCCATCTTTCTCTGTGTCTGATTAAAACTCCATACCCATAAGTATCGCGTGAGTGTTAGCAATTGTGAAAGACTATATGATAGTTGAGTATGTGGACTTGCTGAAAAGCTCTTATATTGATTCTTTCCTATGTTATGATAAATTGCAATTGCTTCAATGACTGAGATTATAGTTTGTTAGTTTTCAATGAAGTTTAGGATTCATACTTGAAATTGTGATTGAATTGTTACTCTAGCATAAGAGATCATATGAAAATAATCATATAAGTTGTTGTTCTAAGAATGATCATGATGCCCTCATGTCCGTATTTTATTTTTTTATCGACACCTCTATCTCTAAACATGTGGACATATTTTTCGATTTCGGCTTTCGCTTGAGGACAAGCGATGTCTAAGCTTGGGGGAGTTGATACGTCCATTTTGCATCATGCTTTTATATTGATATTTATTGCATTATGGGCTCTTATTACACATTATGTCACAATACTTATGCCTATTCTCTCTTATTTTACAAGGTTTACATAAAGAGGGATAATGCCGGCAGCTGGGATTCTGGGCTGGAAAAGGAGTAAATATTAGATACATATTCTGCACAGCTCCAAAAGTCCTGAAACTTCATGCAAGTCATTTTCAGAATAAATAAAAAATACTAAGCGCAATAAGTTCCAGAGGGGGCCCACACCCTGCCCACGAGGGTGGGGGTGCGCCCTACCCCCTGGGCGCGCCCCCCTACCTCGTGGGCCCCATGGTGGCTCTCCGATGCCCATCTTCTGCTATGTGGAGTCTTTTGATGAGAAAAAAATAATCATAAGCCACCTTTCCGGACAAGACTCCACAGCCACGAGGCGGAACCTTGGCGGAACCAATCTAGGGCTCCGGCGGAGCTGTTCTGCCGGGGAAACTTCCTTCCGGGAGGGGGAAATCATCACCATCGTCATCACCAACGTTCCTCTCATCGGGAGAGGGCAATCTCCATCAACATCTTCACCAGCACCATCTCCTCTCAAAACCCTAGTTCATCTCTTGTATCCAATTCTTGTCTCCAAGTCCGGGATTGGTACCTGCGGGTTGCTAGTAGTGTTGATTACTCCTTGTAGTTGATGCTGTTGGTTTACTTGGTGAAAGATCATATGTTCAGATCCTATATGCATATTAATACCCCTCTGATTATGAACATGCATATGCTTTGTGAGTAGTTACGTTTGTTCCAGAGGACATGGGAGAAGTCTTGCTATTAGTAGTCATGTGAATTTGGTATTCGTTCGATATTTTGATGAGATGTATGTTGTCTCTCCTCTAGTGGTGTTATGTGAACGTCGACTACATGCCACTTCACCATTATTTGGGCCTAGAGGAAGGCATTGGAAGTAATAAGTAGATGATGGGTTGCTAGAGTGACAGAAGCTTAAACCCTAGTTTATGCGTTGCTTCATAAGGGGCTGATTTGGATCCATATGTTTCATGCTATGGTTAGGTTTACCTTTATACTTTTGTTGTAGTTGCGGATGCTTGCAATAGAGGTTAATCATAAGTGGGATGCTTGTCCAAGTAAGGACAGCACCCAAGCACCGGTCCACCCACATACCAAATTATCAAGGTACCGAAGGCGAATCATATGAACGTCATGAAAACTAGCTTGACGATATTCCCATGTGTCCTCGGGAGCGCTTTACATCATATAAGAGTTTGTCCAGGCTTGTCCTTTGCTACAAAAAGTATTGGGCCACCTTGCTGCACTTTATTTACTTTTGTTACTTGTTGCTCGTTACAAATTATCTTATCACAAAACTATCTGTTACCTATAATTTCAGTGCTTGCAGAGAATACCTTGCTGAAAACTGCTTATCATTTCCTTCTGCTCCTCGTTGGGTTCGACACTCTTACTTATCGAAAGGACTACGATAGATACCCTATACTTGTGGGTCATCAAGGAGCCACGAGGCGGCCACAAGGACGGAGGGCGCCCCAGAGGGCGCGCCCCCACCCTTGTGAGCACCTCGTGACCCTCCTGACCTAATTATTTCGCCTATATGTTCCCAAATACCCCCAAACCACCAGAGGCATCCACGAAAACACTTTTCCACCGCCACAACCTTCTGTACCCGTGAGATCCCATCTAGGGACCTTTTTTGGCATCCTTCCAGAGGGGGATTCGATCACGGAGGGCTTCTACATCAACTCTATTGCCCTTCCGATGAAGCGTGAGTAGTTCACCACAGACCTACGGGTCCATAGCTAGTAGCTAGATGGCTTCTTCTCTCTCTTTGACTCTCAATACCACGTTCTCCTCGAAGTTCTTGGAGATCTATTCGACGTAATACTTTTTGCGGTGTGTTTGCCGAGATCCAATGAATTGTGGATTTATGATCAGTTTATCTATGAATATTATTTGCATCTTCTCTGAATTCTTTTATGCATGATTTGATATCTTTGTAATTCTCTTGGGACTATCGGTTTGGTTTGGCCAACTAGATTGGTTTTTCTTGCAATGGGAGAAGTGCTTAGCTTTGGGTTCAATCTTGCGGTGTCCTTTCCCAGTGACAGTAGGGGCGACAAGGCACATATTGTATTGTTGCCATCGAGGATAAAAAGATGGGGTTTTCATCATATTGCTTGAGTTAATTCCTCTACATCATGTCATCTTACTTAATGCGTTACTCCATTCTTTATGAACTTAATACTCTAGCTACATGCTGGATAGTGGTCGATGTGTGGAGTAATAGTAGTAGATGCATAATCATCTTGGTCTACTTGACACGGACGTGATGCCTATATTCATGATCATTGCCTTAGATATCGTCATAACTTTGCGTTTTTCTATCAATTGCTCGGCAGTAATTTGGTCACCCACTGTATTATTTGCTATCTTGAGAGAAGCCTCTAGTGAAACCCATGGCCCTCGGGTCTATTTTCCATCATATAAGTTTCTATTTTCCTTCATACAATTTTCCGATCTACAATATTAGTTTCCGATCTACTTATTTTTAATCTTTTACTTTTCGATCAATAAACCAAAACTACCAAAAATATTTACTTTACTATTTATCTATCTCTATTAGATCTCACTTTTGCAAGTAATCGTGAAGGGATTGACAACCCCTTTATCGCGTTGGGTGCAAGTTGTTTGATTGTTTCTGCTGGTATTGGTAATTTGTGCATTGTCACCTACTAGATTGATACATTGGTTCTCAAACTGAGGGAAATACTTATCTCTACTTTGCTGCATCACCCTTTCCTCTTCAAGAGAAAACCAAAGCAAGCTCAAGAAAGAGCAGGAAGAATTTCTGGCGCCGTTGCCGGTGAGATCTACGTCAAGTCAAGACATACCAAGTACCCATCATAAACTCACATCTCTTGCATTACATTATTTGCCATTCACCTCTCGTTTTCCTCTCCCCCACTTCTGAAACGATTTTTGAAAAGATTTGCCCTTTTCTTCACCCTTCTTCCGTTCGTCTTCTTTCTGTATGACTTTTTGCTCATTTGCTATCTTTGCTTGTCATGCCATGTGTCTTCTATTTGCTTGCTAAAAATCTATTGATATGTATCCACTCAAAGTTTTCTACTTGGGTCATCTTCGATCCATATGTGCTCGTGCTGAAACCCCAACTAGTTTAATTGAGGGAAAATCTTTAGATGAGCATGCTCATTTTGTGCGTCATCATTTGTCTGAAAAAGGGAAGCTCTTATGGAATCAAATAAATTTTTTTCTATGCTATGCTTGGAATCTTTGTGAAATTTGTGATTTTACTTGTTGCTCCAAGAACCCTAAAAACACCTCCCTACCTATGTGAGTTTAATGATAATGAAATCTTATCTTCTTATGAAAAGGGTGTTTATAGTTACTATGAATATAGAACAAAATGAAGAATTTGTTGCTTTTAAGGGTGCTTATGAAGTTGCTTCTTTGATTGAAAAGTATGATATTACTCTCTACAAATCTGAAAATTTTGACATACTTAAATATTTCTATGAGAACTGTGCTCATAATGTCTATGCCAAAGAATTTATTGAGAGAATGACCGTTGCTTTGGAAGAAAATAATGATATGCATGAATCTATAGATAATTATGATTCCGATGATTTGATTGAAATATCCCTTGATGAACATGAGGCTTGCTATTCTTGTGTCCATGATGCCAATATTTATGGAGATGAATTTGCTATAGTTCCTTATGTTAAACATGAGATTATTGCTATTGCAACCATACTTGATAGTTCCTTGAATCAAAAGCATGATTGCAATGATGTTATTATAAATTATATTAATGTCACTTGTGATAATAATATGCAAAACCCTAAGCTTGGGGATGCTAATTTTGCTATGTCTACTACTTGTTGCAATGATCATAATTGGGGTGATTCTTCTTATGATCTTGAAAATTTATTTAATCCCCATGATGAATATGAGATTAATAATAATGTTTGCAATAATATTGAAAGTGGGTTTGTAAGAGTGTCAACTTTAGATCCCACATATTTGGATAATGTTCAATCTTATGAAGTTTTTGATAAAAGTGGGTTCGGAGAGGTCATGACTTTATTTTATGATAATCCCACTATTTCGGAAGAGTGTCAACTTTGCATGCATGTGGATCATGAAGAGAATATTTTATGTGATAGCTATATTGTTGAATTTGATTATGATCCCACATGCAATTATTATGAGAGAGAGGAAAATATGGTTGTACAAATTTTCATGTTACAAAATTACCTCCCATTATGTTGAGATTGCTATTGTTTCTTTCTTATTCCTTGCATATGCTAGTTTTTCCTTGTCTTGATAACTTGTCTGCCTATAAGATGCCTATGCATAGGAAGTATGTTAGACTTTGATGTATTTTTCACATGCTACATGATGCTCTCTTTGTGTTTCAATTGCTATCGTTCATGTGAGCATCATTAAAATCATCAATGCCTAGCTAAAAGGCTTTAAAGAAAAGCGCTTGTTGGGAGTCAAACCAATATATTTCCTTTCTGTTTTTGAATAAATAATTCATCTAGCCTCTGGTTAGATGTGTCTTTTGTGTTATAATTAGTGTTTGTGCCAAGTAAGATCTTTGGGATGGCTTACGGTGATAGTTGATTTGATCTTGCTGAAAAATAGAAACTTTTATGCTCAGGAAAACAATTCTCATTTTTAGTCGAAGCGTGTTAAAATACTGATTCTTTTTGCAGAAGGTTAATAAACAAATTTCTTAGGTTGTCCTAAGTTTTAAGAATTATTGGAGTTACAGAAGTATTCGAGAGTTACAGATTGCTACAGAGTGTTTTGTTTTTGATAGATTTTGTTTTCTTTGTGTTGTTTGCTTATTTTGATGATTCTATGAGTAGTATTGGGGGTATGAACCATGGAAAAGTTGGAATACAGTAGATATTACAACAATATAAATAAAGAATGAGTTAACAACAGTACCAAAAGTGGTGATTTATTTTCTTATACTAACGGAGCTTATGAGATTTTCTGTTGAACTTTGTGTTGTGAAGTTTTCAAGTTTTGGGTAAGGATTTGATGGACTATGGAATAATGAGAAGAAAGAGCCTAAGCTTGCGGATGCCCAAGGAACCCCAAGGTAATATTCAAGGACAACCAAGAGCCTAATCTTGGGGATGCCCCGGAAGGCATCCCCTCTTTCGTCTTCGTCTATCGGTTACTTTACTTGAGGCTATATTTTTATTCACCACATGATATGTGTTTTGCTTGGAGCGTCTTGTATGATTTGAGTCTTTGCTTTTTAGTTTGCCACAATCATCCTTGCTGTACACACCTTTTGAGAGGGACACACATGAATCTTGATTTATTAGAATACTCCATGTGCTTCACGTATATCTTTTGAGCTAGGCAATTTTGCTATAGTGCTTCACTTATATATTTTTAGAGCACGGCGGTAGTTTTATTTTATAGAAATTATCGAACTCTCGTGCTTCACTTATATTATTTTGAGAGTCTTCAAACAGCATGGTAATTTGCTTTGGTTATAAATTTAGTCCTAATATGTTAGGCATCCAAGAGGATTATAATAAAAACGTTCATATAAAGTGCATTGAATACTATGAGAAGTTTGATTCCTTATGATTGTTTTGAGATATAAAGATGGTGATATCAGAGTCATGATAGTGAGTAATTTTCAATTTGAGAAATACTTGTGTTATGGTTTGTGAGTCCCGTAGCATGCACGTATAGTGAACCGTTATGTAACGAAGTTGGAGCATGAGATATTTTTTGATTGTCTTCCTTATGAGTGACGGTCTGGGACGAGCGATGGTCTTTTCCTACCAATCTATCCCCCCTAGGAGCATGCGCGTAGTACTTTGTTTCGATGAATAACAGATTTTTGCAATAAGTATGTGAGTTCTTTATGACTAATGTTGAGTCCATGGATTATACACACTCTCCCCCTTCCACCATTGCTAGCCTCTCTAGTGTCGCGCAACTTTCGCCGGTACCTTAAACCCACTATATACCTTCCTTAAAGCAGCCATCATGCCTACCTATTATGGCATTTCCATAGCCATTCCGAGATATATTGCCATGCAACTTTCCACCGTTCCGTTTATTATGACACACTTCATCATTGTCATATTGCTTTGCATGATCATGTAGTTGACACCGTATTTGTGGAAAAGCCACCTTTCATCATTGTTTATACATGTCACTCTTGAGTCATTGCACATCCCGGTACACCGCCGGTGGCATTCATATAGAGTCATATTTTGTTCTAGTATCGAGTTGTAATTTTTGAGTTGTAAGTAAATGGAAGTGTGATGTCATTATTAGAACATTGTCCCATGTGAGGAAATAAAATAAGAGAGGCCAAAAGAGTCTCCAAAAAAAGAGAAAGGAGAATAAAAAAAGAGAGAAAGAGAGAGAGAAAGAGAGAAGGGGCAATGTTACTATCCTTTTTCCACACTTGTGCTTCAAAGTAGCACCATGATCTTCATGATAGAGAGTCTCCTATGTTATCACTTTCATATGCTAGTGGGAATTTTTCATTATAGAACTTGGCTTGTATATTCCAATGATGGGCTTCCTCAAATTGCCCGAGGTCTTCATGAGCAAGCAAGTTGGATGCACACCCACTTAGTTCTCTTTTTGAGATTTCATAAACTTATAGCTCTAGTGCACCATTGCATGGCAATCCATACTCACTCACATTGATATCTATTGATGGGCATCTCCATAGCCCGTTGATATGCCTAGTTGATGTGAGACTATCTCCCTCTTTTTGTCTTCTCCACAACCATCATATTCTATTCCACCTATAGTGCTATGTCCATGGCTCATGCTCATGTATTGCATGAAAGTTTAAAAGGTTTGAGAACATCAAATGTATGAAACAATTCCTTGGCTTGTCATCGGGGTTGTGCATGATTTGAATATTTTGTGTGATGACGATGGAGCATAGCCAAACTATATGATTTTGTAGGGATAAGCTTTCTTTGGCCATGTTATTTTGAGAAGACATAATTGCCTTGCCAGTGTTGGGAAACACAGCATGAAATTTCAAAAAAATTCCTACACTCACGCAAGATCTATCTAGGAGATGCATAGCAACGAGAGGGGAAGAGTGTGTCCACGTACCCTCGTAGACCGAAAGCGGAAGCGTTTGACAACGTGGTTGATGTAGTCGAACTTGTTGTTTTGACCGATCAAGCACTGAACGTACGACACCTCCGAGTTCCGCACACGTTCAACTCGATGACGTCCCTCGAACTCTTGATCCAGCAAAGTGTCGAGGGGGAGTACCGTCAGCACGATGGCGTGGTGACGGTGATGGTGAAGTGATCCGCACAGGGCTTCGCCTAAGAACTATGAAGATATGACTGAGGCGTAAACTATGGAGGGGGCGCCACACACGGCTAACAATTGTTGGTGTGTGTTCTTGGCGCCCCCTCCCCACGTATATATAGGTGGGAGGGGAGGGGAGAGGCCATGTGGCACCCCAAGTAGGAGGAATCCTACTTGGGGACCTCACCCAATTAGCCTCCCCCTTCCTTATTTCTGGAAGGGGGAAGAAAAGAGGGGAGAGGGGGAAGGAAGGGGGAATTCTATTCCCTCTATTCCCTTTCCTCCTCCCCTTTTCCTTCTCCACTTAGGTCGGCCCATATGTACCTGGTACCCTCCGGAACACTTCCGGTGTCCGAATACCATCGTCCTATATATCAATCTTTACCTCTCAACTATTTCGAGACTCCTCGTCATGTCCGTGATCTCATCTAGGACTCCAAACAACATTCGGTCACCAGATCACATAACTCATATAATACTAAATCGTCATCGAACGTTAAGCGTGCGGACCCTACGGGTTCGAGAACTATGTAGACATGACCGAGACACCTCTCCTGTCAATAACCAATAGCAGAACCTGGATGCTCATATTGGCTCCTACATATTCTACGAAGATCTTTATCGGTCGAACCGTTATGACAACATACATTATTCCCTTTGTCATTGGTATGTTACTTGCCTGAGATTCGATCGTCGGTATCCACATACCTAGTTCAATCTCGTTACCAGCAAGTCTATTTACTCGTTCCGTAATACATCATCTTGTAACTAACTCATTAGTCACTTTGCTTGCAAGGCTTCTTATGATGTGCATTACTGAGAGGGCCCAAAGATACCTCTCCGATACTCAGAGTGACAGATCCTAATCTCGATCTATGCCAACCCAACAAACACCTTCGGAGATACCTATAGAGGATATTTATAATCACTTAGTTACGTTGTGACGTTTGATAGCACACAAGGCATTCCTCCTGTATCCGGAAGTTGCATAATCTCATAGTCGAAGGAATATGTATTTGGCATGAAGAAAGCAATAGCAATAAAACTGAACGATCATAATGCTTAGCTAACAGATGGGTCATGTCCATCACATCATTGTCCTAATGATGTGATCCTGTTATCAAATGACAACTCATGTCCATGGTTAGGAAACCTTAACCATCTTTGATCAACGAGCTAGTCAAGTAGAGGCTCACTAGGGACTCAGTGTTTGTCTATGTATTCACACATGTATTAAGGTTTCCTGTCAATACAATTCTAGCATGGATAATAAACATTTATCATGAATAAGGAAATATAAAATAACAACTTTATTATTGCCTCTAGGGCATATTTCGTTCAGTCTCCCACTCGCACTAGAGTCAATAATCTAGTATACATCGCCATGTGATTAACATCCAAAGAGTTTACTAGAGTCAATAATCTAGTTCACATCGTTTATGTGATTAACACTCTGATGTATGATCATGTTTTGCTTGTGAGAGAGTTTTTAGTCAACGGGTCTGCAACATTCAGATCCGTGTGTACTTTGCAAATTTCTATGTCTACAATGCTCTGCATAGAGCTACTCTAGCTAGTTGGTCCTATGTTCAATACGCATCCAGAGTCATCTGGATTAGTGTCAAAACTTGCATCAGCATAACCCATTACGACGAACTATTTATCACCACCACAATCGAGAAACTTTACCTTATTCCTCTAAGGATAATTTTGACCGATGTCCACTGATCCACTCCTGGATCACTCTTGTACCCCCTTGCCATAAACGTGGCAAGGCACACATTAGGTATGGTACACAACATGGCATGCTTTATAGAACCTATGCCTAAGGCATAGGGAATGACTTCCATTCTCTCTATATTTTTATGCCATGGTCGGGCTTTGAGTCTTACTCAACTCCATACCTTATAACTCAGGCAAGAACTCCTTATTTGACTAATCTATTTTGAACTACCTCAAAATCTTAAGGTATGTAATCATCAAAAGTCTTATCAAGCGTCTTGATCTATCTCTATAGATATTGATGCCCGATATGTAAGCAGCTTCACCGAGGCCTTTCTTTGAAAAATTCTTATTCAAATATCCTTTATGCTATCCAGAAATTCTACATCATTTTCGATCAACAATATGTCATCCATATATAATATCAGAAATGCTACAAAGCTCCCACTCACTTTCTTGTAAATACAGGCTTCTCCGAAAGTCTGTATAAAACCAATGCTTTGATCACCTCATCAAAGCGTATATTCCTACTCCGAGATGCTTGCACAAGTCCATAGATGGATCGCTGGAGCTTGCACACTTTGTTAGCACCTTTAGGATCGACAAAACCTTTTGGTTGCATCATATACAACTCTTCTTTAAGATATCCATTAAGGAATGCAGTTTTGACGTCCATTTGCCAGATTTCATAAAATGTGGCAATTGCTAACATGATTCAGATAGACTTAAGCATCGCTATGGGTGAGAAAATCTCATCGTAGTCAACTCTTTGAACTTGTCGAGAACCTTTTGTGACAAGTCGAGCTCTGTAGATAGTGTCGTGGTGGGCACACGGCAGTTGCCAAGGGACGGCTAAAGAGAGGAGGAGGCTCGAGGGCACTGGTGGGCTCTAGAGGCGAGGTCAGCATGAGCGAGCGCGGGACACAAGACATACCCAGGTTCGGGGCTCTCTAGAGAGATAACACCCCTAGTCCTACCGAATGTAGTTTATATGTAACGGTACTGAGCTGCTCCTAGAGCTGTATGGAGGAAGAAGGAAGGCGGGCCAAGGCTTAGGCCGCTCCTTCTCCTGGTGCATGTGTGTGGCTAGTCTGATGTGTGAGTGTGTCTCTGATCGCTATCGTTTTCGTCGTTCCCGTATGCATGAGGGCTCCTGGGGGTTTTATAGGCCAACCCCCTAGGGGTACAATGGTAATGTTACAAGGCCATGGGACTGGGTTGTCATTGTCCGGGAAGCCGGTGCTGGGACCCGTCGGGTGTAAGGGGTCGCCGGGTTCTCTGGGTGCGGGCCCCACGTGCCTAGGGGCACTGTTCGCCATCTTGTCGATCGTCAGGGAGTGGCCGGGTTGAGCCTGCTACAGTGGCGCTCTGTCAGGTCGCCGCTTGCTGGCATCAGCAATGACGTCGGGTGCACTGTAGCCACACCGGCCCTGGTCAGCGGGTAGGTGGGGCACTGTTGCCACGCCTTGGCAGACCAGAGGCATGGGAGGGGCAATGTCGGCGTCAAAACCAGCGGATCTCGGGTAGGGGGTCCCGAACTGTGTGTCTAAGGCGGATGGTAACAGGAGGCAGGGGACACGATGTTTTACCCAGGTTTGGGCCCTCTTGATGGAGGTAAAACCCTATGTCCTGCTTGATTTATTCATGATGATATGGGTATTACAAGAGTTGATCTACCACGGGATCGGAGAGGCTAAACCCTAGAAGCTAGCCTATGGTATGATTGTATGTTGTCCTACGGACTAAAACCCTCCGGTTTATATAAACACCGGAGGGGGCTAGGGTTACACAAGGTCGGTTACAAAGGAGGAGATATACATATCTGCATTGCCTAGCTTGCCTTCCACGCCAAGTAGAGTCCCATCCGGACACGAGACGAAGTCTTCAATCTTGTATCTTCATAGTCCAACAGTCCGACCAAAGGATATAATCCGACTGTCCGGATACCCCCTAATCCAGAACTCCCTCAGTAGCCCCCGAACCAGGCTTCAATGACAATGAGTCCGACGCGCAGTGTTGTCTTCGGCATTGCAAGGCGGGTTCTTCTCCATATTTCGAACGTTTGTAAAGCAGTGTCCGGCCCCATATATGTTTGGACCTCTTGGCTTCTGTGCCCAATAAGAGCTATTTTCCACGCGTCAAATGAATACGAGGCGCCAGGGCGTTTTTACATTCTCCCCCCTAGCCAGATAAATAAATTGTCTATTAAAAGGATGGGGATTCTCAGATCCGATCCACACCATCCTCCCCCAGCAAGAATCCATCAGAGCGTGCTTCGGAAAGATCCATTCCAGCATGGCCGACCTCCGCAGCTCCTCCTCCCGCCCCTGTAGCCCTAAGCCCGGTGATTGGGGGAGGTGTTCCATCCCACACAGTCGATTAATCAAACTGCAGACTAAGGGATTCCTCCCTCCAGCTTACATGGTGCCCGTTCGAGCCGGGCTTGCCACCTACAATGGCGGGGAGCAAGCAGAGAGCTTCCCCGGTCCCTCTACGGGGGAGCGGGTCTTCCTTGTTCCCTATTTATTAAGGGGACTTGGATTTCCAATTCATCCGTTCCTCCGCGGGCTCCTGGAGTTCTACGGCCTCCAACTACACAATTTCACCCCTGCCTCCATTCTACACATCACCGGCTATGTTGCTCTCTGCGAGTTGTTCCTGGGCTGCGAGGCTCACTTTGAGCTGTGGAAAAGGTTATTTTGCCTCGTCCCTCGCACGCAGAGGGGGTCACTTTATCAAGTGGGCGGAGCCGAAATATGGCGCATCATCGGTACCGGATACCTGTCCGGTACCCTGAAGAAGTCGTCCGAAGACTGGCCTTCGGAATGGTTTTATATGGAGGATGTTCCCCTTCCGGACCCTGTTCGGCGGGGTCTTCCCGAGTTCAGTAATGCCCCTCTGAAGAAACGCCAAAGTTGGCGCCCACGGAGCCCCCAGGTGGAAGACAATGGAGAAGTCCTCTACCTGATGAACCGGATTAAAGCACTGGCTCAATCAGGATTGACAGTAATCGAAGTTATGTTGATTTGCATAATGCGGGGAGTGCAACCACTTCAAATCGTGGGCACCCCTTGTGGTGTTTTAACGGGGCGGATGATGCCACCCGCTGCGGGCGTAAGGGTCCGGACAATGCTGCCGCTTTAGCAAAAATTCTGTCCGAATTGTTCAAGGGAGAGGAAGAGGAGTTCATCCACATCAAGCCACGGGATGGATTCTCCATGTACAATCCTCCAAGCTGGGTAACTTATATCTCCTTACTCCCATTTTCCCCGCATTCTTTGTCGTAGATATTCACCTTGCCACTTTGCGGCAGGAACTGCGAAAAGCCATAAAGGAGGTCAGCAACCCTTCTCCACAACCAGAGGACCCTAACTGGGCCCTCGACTCTGGACTCAAAGAAGATCCGGTTATATTCGTGGAGCTGATAGACCGGCAGTTCTATCAGTTAAGCTGCGATGATGCCATGGTGGCCATTACAGCCGACTATCCCGGACTGCTTCCTGCATCGCACATAAGAAAACCAAAAAATCCCAACTCCAAAAACTAGGATCCCCTGTTAGACACTTAACCTACCATATGCATATGGCGTTTTTATAGGGAAGGCATTCGGGACGCCCTGCCGAACCCGCAGCAACTCGCCAACAAGAGACAGCGAGGCCGGGCAGGCCAAAAAGGAAGGCGGTCAGGACGGAGACGCCGGCGCAAAGGTATAATAGAAACCCCGCTCCGTGGTTGTGGTCTTTCTCGAAATGTAACGATGCCCGTGTTTCTTTAACAGAAAAAACACTCGCCGGAATATGTCCGGTGATGTTTCTAATCATGCTTCCACCAGTCGGGCGCCAGGACTGGACGTAGAGGCGGAAGCCGATATGGGGTGGGCGCCGGATAACCCCCCTACAGAGGATGCGGATAGATTATCCGCTACAAACTCAGAAGTGGAAAGCACCATGAATCATAGGCGCCGCCGGGCCATACTCCGCGACACTTGTTTCTCACCAGAGGCATTTGATGCCTTCAATTCTGGAGAGGCGTACCTCCGGGCTGCTCAAGATGGTCTAGCCAGAGCCACGAATCAGTATGTAAAGGTTGTACGGGTAAGTAAATCTGATGATTTATGTGTATCAGTAGCCCCCGAGACTTGAAACAGTTAGCAGAACTGATTTAAGGATCATCTTTATTGTGCAGGTTCTTACAGAGAAGAATACTAGGCTGTCACAGGAGCTGGAGGAATGCAAGACCCAACTACGGGCCGCTGTTGCCGCATTGAAGGAACCGAAAAAGTCCCCCGCTGGTAACATTTACTTTAAAGAATGATGGTTGCCATATAGTGTGCGGCGTGGCTGCAGATCTAACAATAGATGTTGCAGATGAATCCGGAGAAAATCCGGAGGACTAGCATGTCGTGCGGCAGCTAGAGGCTGGCAAACGCGTGCTGAATGAGGTTAGGCGGGAGAAAAACAATCTCCAAGATGCCAATATCAAGCTGAGCGTGGAACTAAAAGACATTCGAGCCCAGGTTGCAGACTCCGAGAAGGAGAATAAGCGGCTTCGACGTGGCACTTTCAGTAAGTGCTTGAATGAATCCTTTTGAAGGAGTTCGGCGAAGAAGCCGACTAACAGCGTTATGTCTGTAGGTATGTTGACGGGTCGTCCCGCGGAGGAAATGCCCTGGTCTGCGGGTGATCTTCTATCCGAGCTCTCACATCTGCACGAACAAGTTCGGCAGGTGATGCAAGGTGTTGCCCATGCATTGTGGCCATCCGTCTCCCTGCCAAAAGGCGTTGCATAGCTTACAGAGAAGCTCAAGGGTGCACGGCGGCGCTTCCGATTATGGAAGATATCGGCCTGCCGTCCAGGTGCCAGAGAAGCCTGGGCCATGGTGAAGATGCGGTATACCAAGGCTGACCCAAATCACATGGCCGAGGTCGGACCTGTGGGGCCCGACGGAAAAGAGATCCTCGTTAGCTTAGTTTATGGGCAAGTAGAATTAGCCACAAAGTATTCCCAATAGGATTGTAGGCTAGACCGCCTATTGGATGGTATAGAAGAGGAATTTAGTCAGTCTGCATGACTATGTAATTAAAGTGACATGTATAATGCCTTCTAGCCGGATTGTAGATCATTTGTCTTGGCGGACCTTTTCGCTTCAACCTCGGGACCCGATAGTCCGGAGTGTATCCGAATACCTTCTCAGTTATATAAGAACCGGGGTATGCGTGGAGACCAGGCATAGGGGTCATTAGTGTTTGAACAGACAAGTGCCCAACTAGTTATGTTATATTACATGGGTAGTGAGAAACATCTTCTTGGGAGAATAGTTCCGTTAAGGGTTCCTTTCCCTGGGTAAGCATGCCCTAAAGTGCATGTCCGGACTGTGATAGGAAACGCAGGAAAAACATCTGGGGGAGATATGGAAAATAAATAAAAATCATCTTTTGTTCACCGACCGAATATTCCCTTAAGAACGCTAGCTTTTGGCTTCACCCAGTCTGAGGTACACATCCGGCTGACCCGGTAGTAACAATCGCAGAGGTGCTCCCCTTATGCCCTAGCCGAATTAAAGGGAACGTAGGTCATAAATACAAGAGCCAGGCAACCCAGCTTGGCCAAAACTTAAGTCATATCGATGCATATAATGGCGAAGAAAGGTACATGTGGAAGCATAACACATGTGCGGGGCACGAGGCTCAGATAAATAAATAAGCTTCTGTTAAAGAAGCCCCCAGGTATGATGAGCGCGACTAGTGCATCTATAATGTGCAAGCGAGGCACAAGTTAGCCTTTGAAGGCCTAAAGAAGGAATAAAAGAAAGAGAGAAAGAAAAACAAGGCAGATAATGTATATGCAAAAAATGGACAGAGGAAGGAGACGAACATAGAGTCCGGCGATAGGCGTAGAATCTTCGGAGCCTAGCCGCGTTCCATGGGTTCGGCTCGAGTCGATTAGTCGATGCATCCCGCAGTCGGTACGCTCCACCGGTCAGAACATGGTCAATAATGAAGGGACCTTCCCATTTGGGCTCGAGCTTGTTCTTTTTCTTATCCGACAGGCGTAGAACTAGTTCGCCAACGTTATAAGTTTTGGCCCGTACTTCTCTACTTTGGTATCTGCGAGCCTGTTGCTGATAAAATGTGGAACGGGCTTTTGCTACATCGCGCTCCTCCGCCAGGGTGTCCAGACTGTCCTACCGATCGAGCTCGGCTTCTCTTTCTTCGTACATGCGCACTCGAGGTGAGTCATGAATTATGTCATAGGGCAAGACTGCCTCTGCGCCGTACACCATAAAGAAGGGTGTATATCCGGTACTACGATTCAGCATGGTCCGCAGCCCCCAGAGTACAGAGTCGAGCTCCTCTACCAAGTGCGTGTTAGACTCCATTAAGGAACACACTAATCTGGGTTTAATGCTGCTCATTATAAGTCCGTTTGCTCGCTCAACTTGGCCATTGGTTTGTGGGTGATAGACTGAAGCATAATCGAGCTTGATGCCCATTTTGCTGCATCAGAGTTTTACCTCATCGGCAGTGAAGTTCGTGCCGTTGTCAGTGATGATGCTGTGGGGGACGCCATAATGGTGTACGACCCCAGATATGACGTCCATCAACGGTCCGGGTTCGGCTGTTTTAACAGGTTTGGCCTCTATCCATTTGGTGAATTTATCCACCATGACCAGTAAGTATTTTTTCTTATGGGTTCCCCCTTTAAGGGGTCCAACCATGTCAAGCCCCCAGACCGCGAAGGGCCATGTAATGGGGATTGTTTGGAGGGCGGTGGGTGGCATGTGGCTTTGATTTGCAAAGAGCTGGCAACCGGCGCAACGTTGGATCAAGTCCTGTGCATCTGCCCGGGCCGTTGGCCAATAGAATCCTGTACGGAAGGCCTTGCTTACAAGAGCCTGGGCTACGGCGTGGTGACCGCCGAGTCCGGCATGAATTTCTACCAAAAGGTTCTGCCCTTCCTCTTCGGAGATGCACCTTTGAAGGACTCCGGTAGTGTTTTTTTATACAATCCTCCCTCATGGACCCTGTAGGCCTTAGATCGCCGCACTATGCAGTGTGCCTCATTTTGGTCCTCCAGAAGTTCCTACCTAGTTAGGTAGGCCAGGAATGGTTCTGTCCACGGGGCTATGATGGCCATTATTACGTGGGCTGAAGGTGTTATTTCGGTGGCGGAGCCTCCGATTGTGTCAGAGTGTTCGGTATCGGGTATTTTGGCCGGGTCCGGACTATTGTTACCGGTGTCCCCTTCCCATACTACGGATGGCTTGAACAACCTCTCCAAAAATATGTTGGGGGGTGGGACCGCATCGCGTTTTGCACCGATGCGGGTGAGGATATCCGCCGCCTGATTGTTTTCCCTAGCCACATGGTGGAATTCGAGCCCCTCGAACCGAGCTGACATTTTTAGGACGGCGTTTCGGTAGGCCGCCATTTTCGGATCCTTGGCATCAGAGTCTCCATTTATTTGGGATATTGCGAGGTTTGAATCCCCATGCACCTCCAGGCGTTGAATGCCCATGGAGACTGCCATCCGAAGACCATGCAACAGAGCTTCGTATTCGGCTGCGTTGTTGGAGTCTGTATACAATATTTGCAGTACGTACTGAACGATATCTCCGGTTGGGGACGTCAGGGTGACGCCAGCCCCTAGACCAGCCAGCATTTTAGAACCGTTGAAGTGCATGATCCAATTGGAGTATGCGCCGTACTCTTTAGGGAGTTCGGCCTCCGTCCATTCGGCACAAAGTCGGCCAATACTTGCGACTTAATGGCTCGTCGAGGTTTGTATGTTATGTCGAACGGGAGGAGCTCAATGGCCCATTTGGAAATCTGGCCCGTAGCGTCGCGGTTGTTCATAATATCATTAAGTGGCACTTCCAAGGCTACTGTAATCGAACACTCTTGAAAGTAGTGTCGCAGCTTTCGGGATGCCATGAATACCGCATAGGCTATCTTTTGATAATGTGGGTACCATGATTTGCATGGAGTGAGGACAGTGGATACACAGTATACCGGCTTTTGAAGAGGGAATTTATGTCCGTCAGCTTCTCGTTCGACGACGAGCACTGCGCTTACAACTTGATGAGTTGCCGCAATGTACAACAACATTGGTTCGCCGATGTTTGGCACGGCCAGGATTGGGTTGGTTGCCAAAATGGCCTTTATTTCTTCCAATCAGGCTGTGGCAGCGTCCATCCACTCGAAGTGTTTGGTGCGCCGAAGGAGGCGATAAAGGGGTAAAGCCTTTTCTCCTAAGCGGGAGATAAAGCGGCTTAGAGCCGCCACGCATCCAGTTAACTTCTGGATTTGTTTGAGGTCTGTTGGGGTAGCCAACTGTGACAAAGCTCGGATTAGCTTCAATACCTCTACTGGAGACAATGAAACCCAGGAGCTTTCCGGCTGGTACGCCGAAAACGCATTTTTCCGGATTGAGCTTGATGTCATATGTTCAGAGGTTGTCGAATGTGAGCCTCAAGTCGTCTATCAAAGAGTCGACGTGTTTGGTTTTGACAACCACATCGTCTACGTATGCCTCTACTGTTTTGCCGATTTGTTTCTCTAGACATGTCTAAATCATGCGCTGATATGTTGCGCCGGCTTTTTGAGCCCAAAAGGCATTGTGTTGAAACAGAAGGGACCGTATGGTGTGATGAATGCCGTTGCGGCTTGGTCGGACTCCGCCATCTTGATTTGGTGGTAACCGGAGTATGCGTCGAGGAAACACAATGACTCATGTCCTGCGGTAGCATCAATAATTTGATCGATGCGGGGGAGGGGGAAGGGATCCTTTGGGAAAGCTTTATTGAGGTCCTTGAAATCGACACAAAGGCGCCAAGATTTATCCTTCTTTGGTACCATCACCAGGTTTGCTAGCTAGTCTGGGTGTTTTATTTCTCTGATGAATCCGGCCTCCAATAACTTGGCTAGTTCCTCTCACATGGCCTGTCTCTTAGGTTCAGAGAAACGCCGAAGAGCTTGCTTGACCGGCTTGAATCCCTTTAGGATATTGAGGCTATGCTCGGCTAGCCTGCGTGGGATTCCTGGCATGTCTGAGGGATGCCAGGCGAATATGTCCCAATTCTCGCGCAGGAACTCTCGTAGTGCGGCGTCCACAGCGGGGTTTAACTGTGCCCCGATGGAGGCTATTTTTGTAGGGTCCGTTGGGTGGACTTGGAATTTGACTATTTCATCCACTAGATTAAAAGAGGTGGACTTGGATCTCTTATCGAGTATCACGTCATCCCTGTCCACTGTGGAGCGTAGCGTGGTTAATTCCTCGGCCGAGAGGGCTTCGGATAATGCCTCGAGGGCCAGTGCGGCTGTTTTGTTTTCGGTGCGGAGTGCTGTATCCGGATCACTAGCGAGGGTGATGATTCCATTGGGCCCCGACATTTTGAGCTTCATGTACCCATAATGGGGTATGGCTTGGAAGATCGTGAATGCCTGACGTCCTCAAAGGGCGTGGTATCCACTGCTGAATGGGGCCACTTGAAATGTAATTTCTTCGGACCTATAGTTCTTTGGCGTACCGAATACCACATCTAGTGTGATTTTCCTAGCGCATCGTGCCTCCCGACTGTGTATGATTCCCCTGAAGGTTGTGCTACTTTGCTCAATGCGGTTCTAGTCTATTTCCATTTTTTGAAGAGTTTCCTCATAGATGAGGTTTAATCCGCTGCCGCCGTCCATGAGTACTTTGGTGAGTCGAAGCCGTCCACAATTGGACTGAGGACCAGTGTGGCTGGTGCTCGGGCTGTTCGAAATTTAGGTTCGTCACTGGCATTGAAGGTAATAGCCGTGTCACTCCATGGATTTATTGCTGCTACGTGGCAGATTTCGGCCATGCTGCGGAGTATTCGCTTGCGCCTATTATTTGACGCGAAGGTCTCAAAGACTGTTAACACCGTATTGTTATCCACGGGATGGTGCTCTGTGGCGTTTGGGATAAGAAGATCCTCGCCACTTTTGGCTACCTACCGGAGTATCCAACATGCTCTAAGGCTGTGCGTTGGTATTGTATCCGCTGTACTATGAATTTTGCAGGGTCCGTTAAGCCATCCCTCCAGTACGGTTCCATGCCCTGTAGAGGGCTTTTGTTTCTTTGCAACTAGCTCGGGTGTCTTATGATAGTGCACCCTTTTACTTCGGACTAGGTGTATATTCGGAGACGGATTATCCCAAAATTTTGTTTCGGTTTTCCAGGCGCTTTCCATCGCACAGTACTTTCTTATTATGGACGCCAAGTCAGCGAAGCGTGATATGTCACGGCGACTTAAGGTGTTAAGGATTCCCTTGTCCGTGCAATTATTGCAGAAAAGTGAGATTGCATCTTCCTCGCGACAGCCCTTAACCTTGTTCATCACAAGGAGGAATCTGGCCCAATAATGATGTACTGTTTCATGGGGCTCTTGCCTGATGTGGGAAAGATCATTTATGTCTGGGTGGGTGGGTGGATTTGAGTCCGAACCCCTACCCGATCTGAGACCCAGGGGCCGAGGAGTTTCCAATCTTGGAAGTTTGGGTTCCGGAGTGCTGCCTGATAAGTCTGGCCCACCGCCTGATTCTAGGTTCAGGGCTTGGGTGATGTCCTCCCGTAAGCGGGTATCCGGCTCGGAGAGCTCAGGAATCCGGACATAGTTAGTCCTCAAAATGGAGGGAGAGTTGCCGCATTGTTCCTCCACCACCGCAATGTGATGGGTGACCGATGGAGAGTTAATCTCCCTTTGATCGGGTTTAAGCCCAATCCGATCATAGTCCGTAGCGATTCCCAAGGCGGCGATGCGATCCAAGAGTTCGTTTAGGGAGGAGAGCTCCATTGGATCCATCTGCTCGGTGAATTCCGAGCCGACGTGGAGGCTGTTTTTGATGACCCGAGAAGTCATCGTCGGTGCAGCGGCCAAACAGGCAGTCATGACGAAACTTCCTAGCCGTAGAGTTTGGCCACAGCCAGAGCTCCCACGGCGGTAATGTTGTTTTTAACAACGAGATGAGGCATCCTTCCTTACAGCGACGTCACAGAGGAACTCTCAATGAAAGCACCAATGTCGGTGTCAAAAGCGGCGGATCTCGGGTAGGGGGTCCCGAACTGTGCATCTAAGGTGGATGGTAACAGGAGGCAGGGGACACGATGTTTTACCCATGTTCGGGCCCTCTTGATGGAGGTAAAACCCTATGTCCTGCTTGATTTATTCTTGATGATATGGGTATTACAAGAGTTGATCTACCACGAGATCGGAGAGGCTAAACCCTAGAAGCTAGCCTATGGTATGATTGTATGTTGTCCTACGGACTAAAACCCTCCGGTTTATATAGACATCGGAGGGGGCTAGGGTTACACAAGGTCGGTTACAAAGGAGGAGATATACAAATCCGCATTGCCTAGCTTGCCTTCCACGCCAAGTAGAGTCCAATCCGGACACGAGACGAAGTCTTCAATCTTGTATCTTCATAGTACAATAGTCCGACCAAAGGATATAATCCGGCTGTCCGGATACCCCCTAATCCAGGACTCCCTCAGGCACTATTGCCTTGCTCGTCCTTGAATGAAGACTCGTCCCATCGTACGACCGGGATGGGATGGGAGCTGACCCGCGGCCGGTTTTAGGAACACACCAAAGGGGATCTGTCTTGTTGGAGAAGTCTTGGTATGCCTGGTTTGTCCGTCGTGTGCCAGCTATTGGGGCCGGGTTGAGCAACCCGGCCAAACGTGAGCCGGCTTGAGGGGCGTTGCTGGCCCCGTTATTTTTCAAAAGGATTCGGGTTCCGTTGCCTGCCTGGGGTTCATCCCCCCGATAGTAGTCCCCGAAGCTGTGAAGGTCCGTCGTCTTCAAGTGGGAGGGCCTTCGCAGTCCCCCCCCTAAGGAGGCGAATTTCGTGACCGCCGGGTCCGGCGACACCCACTATGTGCCGGCTTCCAGAAGCCGGATCGCGGCATCCTATTAGGGGAGGGAAACCGAAGAGTCTGTCGAATCTTGAGGCAATCTTTTGGGCTTCGCGAGGGTGCCATGTGGCGCCTGGAAGCCAGAAGGGCCTGACAGGCCACACGCGCGACATGACAGAGCGACGCGCTGGGCCCCTCCAGCGCGCGCCCTCAGCCCATGCACGCGGATTTATTGCAGTGTCCGTAAGTCGGTTGCCATTCGCGAGGCAGTTATTGCGTGCGTACGTGCGCACTTATTGCGGGGAAGTGGGAGGGGCGAGCGCAAACGATCCAACTTCCCCACGTTTCGAACCGTGGCTAATAAATTGGGGGGAGGGGAGCGGCGGAAACCATTCTCGCTCGCGCTCCCTTGCCTCTTCATCCTCTTTGTGCTCTTTCTGACCGCTGCCTGCCGCGACGCCCGCTGCTTCGAGCAGAGCTCTATCGCCATTCTTCTTCACCTCTCTTTTCCTTCGCCTTTGTCGATGGCGCTTCCTTCGGGCTCATGGATGGGCTCGACCGTCACCATGGACGACATCACATATCTTCGCACCGCCAAGCACTTGTCGGGGGAGACGGAGGTCGTCGTGCGCCTGCCGCAGGGCAAGCCGGAGCTGCAGCCCGAAGGCATAGAGCACGTGGTGTTCTACCCGCACTTCAAGCGCGGGTTCGGCCTTCCTGCGAGCAGCTTCTTCCGCGGCTTCCTGGAATTCTTCGGGCTCCATCCCCATCATCTTGGCGTGGGCGCCATCATGCAGCTTTCCGGCTTCGTCACCCTCTGTGAGGGGTACATGGGGGTCAAGCCTTCAATCGATCTCTCGGTGCGCTTCTTCTCCTTGAAGCAGCAGGGGCCGAAGGCCGGGGAGATGTCTGACTGCGCCGCCGCCGTCATCTACAAGTGTATGGGCGCTGACTGCCCCAAAATGCCCCTGGAGGACTCTGCTAACAAGTGGCAGAACTCTTTCTTCTACATCCGCAACCTCGGCGTGGAATGCATCAACCTGCCGCCCTTCGTCAATGCGCCGCCGCGGGCGAAACAAAACTAGGGTTATTATCCCTAACACCTGTCGCAGGAGGTGCTCAAACTATGCCAGCGGGTGTCAGAGATGAGAGAGCGAGAAGGGCTCACTGGCACCAACCTCATCATTGACTTCATCAGGCGCCGGGTGCTGCTGCCGCAGCAGCGCACCCACATCATCGGCCAGATGACCGGACTCCAGGACTGATGTCTACTACACAACCTTCTTCTTGTAGACGTTGTTGGGCCTCCAAGTGCAGAGGTTTGTAGGACAGTAGCAAATTTCCCTCAAGTGGGTGACCTAAGGTTTATCAATCCGTAGGAGGCGTAGGATGAAGATGGTCTCTCTCAAGCAACCCTGCAACCAAATAACAAAGAGTCTCTTGTGTCCCCAACACACCCAATACAATGGTAAATTGTATAGGTGCACTAGTTCGGCGAAGAGATGATGATACAAGTGGTATATGGATGGTAGATAATAGTTTTTGTAATCTGAAAAATATAAAAACAGCAAGGTAACTAATGATAAAAGTGAGCATAAACGGTATTGCAATGCTAGGAAACAAGGCCCAGGGTTCATACTTTCACTAGTGCAAGTCCTCTCAACAATAATAACATAATTGGATCATATAACTATCCCTCAGCATGCAACAAAGAGTCACTCCAAAGTCACTAATAATGGAGAACGAACGAAGAGATTATGGTAGGGTACGAAACCACCTCAAAGTTATTCTTTCCAATCAATCCGTTGGGCTATTCCTATAAGTGTCACAAACAGCCCTAGAGTTCCTACTAGAATAACACCTTAAGACACAAATCAACCAAAACCCTAATGTCACCTAGATACTCTAATGTCACCTCAAGTATCCATGGGTATGATTATGCGATATGCATCACACAATCTCAGATTCATCTATTCAACCAACACATAGAACCTCAAAGAGTGCCCCAAAGTTCTACCGGAGAATCACGACGAAAACGTGTGCCAACCCCTATGCATAGGTTCATGGGCAGAACCCGCAAGTTGATCACCAAAACATACATCAAGTGAATCACGTGGTATCCCATTGTCACCACAGATACTCACAGCAAGACATACATCAAGTGTTCTCAAATCTTTAAAGACTCAATCCGATAAGATAACTCCGAAGGGGAAACTCAATTCATTACAAGAGAGTAGAGGGGGGAAGAAACATCATAGGATCCAAATATAATAGCAAAGCTCGCGATACATCAAGATCGTATCACCTCAAGAACACGATAGAGAGATCAAACACATAGCTACTGGTACATACCCTCAGCCCCGAGGGAGAACTACTCCCTCCTCATCATGGAGAGCTCCGGGATGATGAAGATGGCCACTGGAGAAGGATTGCCCCCTCCGGCAGGGTGCCGGAACGGGTCTAGATTGGCTTTCGGTGGCTACGGAGGCTTCTGGCGGCAGAACTTCTGATCTATTGTGCTCACAGATGTTTTTAGGGTATATGGAGATATATAGGCGGAAGAAGTACGTCAGGGGGGCCACAAGGGGCTCACGAGGGTGGAGGGCGCGCCCAGGGGGGGTGGGCGTGCCCCCCTGCCTCGTGGCCTCCTCGCAGATCCCCCGACGTGCACTCCAAGTCTTCTGGGCTTCTTTCCTTGTAAAAATGAGTTCCGTGAAGTTTCAGGTCAATTGGACTCCGTTTGGTTTTCCTTTTCTTCAAAACCCTAAAACAGGGTAAAAACAGAAACTGGCACTGGGCTCTGGGTTAATAGGTTAGTCGCAAAAATGATATAAAAGTGTATAATAAAGCCCATAAACATTCAAAACAGTAAATAATATAGCATGGAGCAATCAAAAATTATAGATACGTTGGAGACGTATCAGCATCCCCAAGCTTAATTCTTGCTCGTCCTCGAGTAGTTAAATGATAAAAACAGAATTTTTGATGCGGAGTGCTACTTGGCATAATTTCAATGTGATTCTTCTTAATTATGGTATGAATATTCAGATCTGAAAGATTCAAGACAAAAGTTCATATTGACATAAAAATGATAATACTTCAAGCATACTAACTAAGCAATTATGTCTTCTCAAAATAACATGGCCAAAGAAAGTTCATCCCTACAAAATCATATAGTTTAGTCATGTTTCATTTTCGTCACACAAGAATGCTCTCATCATGCACAGCCCTGATGACAAGCCAAGCAATTCTTTCATACTTTAGTAATCTCAGACCTATAAACTTTCACGCAATACATGAGCGCGAGCCATGGATATAGCACTATGGGTGGAATAGAATATTGAGGGGGGTTATGTGGAGAAGACAAAAAGGAGAAAGTCTCACATCAACGAGGCTAATCAATGGGCTATGGATATGCCCACCGATTGATGTTAATGCAAGGAGTAGGGATTGCCATGCAACGGATGCACTAGAGCTATAAATGTATGAAAGCTCAACAAAAGAAACTAGTGGGTGTGTAACCAACTTGCTTGCTCACGAAGACCTAGGGCACTTGAGGAGGCCCATTGTTGGAATATACAAGCCAAGTTATATAATGAAAAATTCCCACTAGTATATGAAAGTGACTAAACAAGAGACTCTCTATCATGAAGATTATGGTGCTACTTTGAAGCACAAGTGTGGCAAAGGATAGTAGCATTGTCCCTTCTCTCTTTTTCTCTCTTTTTTGGGCCTCTTTTTTATGGCCTTTCTCTTTTTTGGGCCTTCCCTTTTTTATGGACTTTCTCTTTTTTTTATTCCTCACTTGGGACAATGCTCTAGAAAATGATGATCATCACACTTCTATTTATTTACAACTCAATGATCACAACTCGATACTAGAACAAAGATGACTCTATATGAATCCTCCGGCGGTGTACCGAGATATGCAATGACTCATGGGTGACATGTATGAAAGAATTATGAACGGTTGCTTTGCCACAAATACTATGTCAACTACATGATCATGCTAAGCAATATGACAATGATGAATGTGTCATGATGAACGGAATGATGGAAAGTTGCATGGCAATATATCTCGTAATGGCTATGGAAATGCCATAATAGGTAGGTATGGTGGCTGTTTTGAGGAAGATATAAGGAGGTTTATGTGTGAAAGAGCGTATCATATCACGGGGTTTGGATGCACCGGTGAATTTTGCGCCAACTCTCAATGTGAGAAAGGGCAATGCACGGTACCGAAGAGGCTAGCAAGGATGGAAGGGTGGGAGTGCGTATAATCCATGGACTCAACATTAGTCATAAAGAACTCACATACTTATTGAAAAAATCTACAAGTCATCAAAAACCTCGGCACTACGCGCATGCTCCTAGGGGGATAGATTGGTAGGAAAAGACCATCGCTCGTCCCCGACCGCCACTCGTAAGGAGGACAATCAAATAACACCTCATGTTTCAAATTTGTTACACAACGTTTACCATACGTGCATGCCACGGGACTTGTAAACTTCAACACAAGCACTTCTCAAATTCACAACTACTCAACTAGCACGACTTTGATATTATTACCTCCATATCTCAAAACAATCATCAAGCATCAAACTTCTCTTAGTATTCAATACTCTATATGAAAGTTTTTACTAATCTTGTATACCTAGCATATTAGGATTTAAGCAAATTACCATGCTATTTAAGACTCCCAAAATAATCTAAGTGAAGCATGAGAGTTCATCTATTTATTATAAAATAAAACCACCACCGTGCTCTAAAAAGATATAAGTGAAGCACTAGAGCAAATAACAAACTACTCCGAAAGATATAAGTGAAGATCAATGAGTAGTTGAATAATTATGCAACTATGTGAAGACTCTCTAACATTTAATAATTTCAGATCTTGATAATTTATTCAAACAGAAAGCAAAGCAAAATAAAATGACATCTAAGAATAGCAAACATCATGTGAAGAAGCAAAAACTTAGGATCAACCAATACTAACCGATAGTTGTTGAAGAAGAAAGGTGGGATGCCAACCAGGGCATCCCCAAGCTTAGATGCCTGAGACTTCTTGAAATATTATCTTGGGGTGCCTTGGGCATCCCCAAGCTTGAGCTTTTGTGTCTCCTTAATTCCTCTCATGTCACGGTCTCCCTAAATCTCAAAAGCTTCATCCACACAAAACTCAACAAGGACTCGTGAGATAAGTTAGTATAAACCATTGCCAAAACCTTATCATACTCTACTGTAGAAAATCACTAAAATTATTATTCAACATTGCATACTAAATGCCTCTTCATATTTAATAGTCCTATCCTCAAATAGAATCATTAAAGAAGCAAACATATGCAAACATAACAGCAATCTGCCTAAACAGGATAGTCTGTAAAGAATGCAGAAACATCCATACTTCCCTAGTTCAAAAAATTATGAAAGAAAATTATCACTGTAGTAAATTTATCATAGCTTAATATGCAAAAGGTTTCAACATTTTATCACATTCTGACTTTTCTAGGGAATTATTGCAACAGCGGTAAACTTTCTGTTTTCAAACAGCAACATGAAGACTTGTAAAATAGGCATAGTGAAGGCTATCAATGCCACTTTTATTGAAATAAAAGATGCAAAACATTTTTATAAATAACAACAAGCAAATCCTAACAAAATAAATTGACGCTCCAAGCAAAACACATATCATGTGGTGAATAAAAATATAGCTCCAAGTAAAGTTACCGATGAACAAAGACGAAAGAGGGGATGCCTTCCGGGGCATCCCCAAGCTTAGGCTCTTGGCTATACTTGAATATTACCTTGGGTTGCCTTGGGCATCCCCAAGCTTAGGCTCGTGCCACTCCTTATTCCATAGTCCATCGAATCCTTACCCAAAACTTCAAAACTTCACAACACAAAACTTAACAGAAAACTCGTAAGCTTAGGCTCTTGGCTATACTTGAATATTACCTTGGGGTGCCTTGGGCATCCCCAAGCTTAGGCTCGTGCCACTCCTTATTCCATAGTCCATCGAATCCTTACCCAAAACTTCAAAACTTCACAACACAAAACTTAACAGAAAACTCGTAAGCTTAGGCTCTTGGCTATACTTGAATATTACCTTGGGGTGCCTTGGGCATCCCCAAGCTTAGGCTCGTGCCACTCCTTATTCCATAGTCCATCGAATCCTTACCCAAAACTTCAAAACTTCACAACACAAAACTTAACAGAAAACTCGTAAGCTCCGTTAGTATAAGAAAATAAATCACCACTTCAAGGTACTGTAATGAACTCATTCTTTATTTATATTGGTGTTAAACCTACTGTATTCCAACTTCTCTATGGTTTATAAACTATTTTACTAGCCATAGATTCATCAAAATAAGTAAACAACACATGAAAAACAGAATCTGTCAAAAACAGAACAGTCTGTAGTAATCTGTAGCTAGCGCAAGATCTGGAACCCCAAAAATTCTAAAATAAATTGCTGGACGTGAGGAATTTATATATTAATCATATGCAAAAAGAATTAACTAAATAGAACTTTCCAAATAAAAATGACAGCAATTCTCGTGAGCGCTAAAGTTTCTGTTTTTTACAGCATGATCAACAAGACTATCCCCAAGTCTTCCCAACGGTTCTACTTGGCACAAACACTAATTAAAAGCATAAAACCACATCTAAAAAGAGGCTAGATGAATTATTTATTACTAAACAGGAACAAAAAGCATGGAACAAAAATAAAATTGGGTTGCCTCCCAACAAGCGCTATCGTTTAACGCCCCTAGCTAGGCATGATGATTTCAACGATGCTCACATAAAGGATAAGAATAGTAACATAAAGAGAGCATCATGAAGAATATGACTAGCACATTTAAGCCTAACCCTATTCCTATGCATATGGATTTTGTGAGCAAACAAATTGTGGAAACAAGAATCAACTTGCACAGGAAGGTAAAACAAGCATAACTTCAAAATTTTAAGCACATAGAGAGGAAACTTGATATTATTGCAATTCCTACAAGCATATATTCCTCCCTCATAATAATTTTCAGTAGAATCATGAATGGATTCAACAATATAACCAGCAATTAAAGCATTCTTTTCAAGATCTACAAGCATAGAAAATTTACTACTCTCCACATAAGCAAAATTCTTCTCATGAATAATAGTGGGAGCAAACTCAACAAAATAACTATCAAGTGATTGAAAATTAAGATCAAGATGACAAGTTTCATGGTTATTATTATTCTTTAAAGCATATGTGTCATCACAATAATCATCATAGATAGGAGGCATGCTTTCATCATAATAAATTTGCTCATGAAAACTTGGGGGACAAAAAATATCATCTTCATCAAAAATAGCTTCCCCAAGCTTGTGGCTTTGCATATCATTAGCATCATGGATATTCAAGGAATTAATACTAACAACATTGCAATCATGCTCATCATTAAAATATTTAGTGACAAACATTTTATAGATTTCTTCTTCTAGCACATGAGCACAATTATCCTTTCCATCATACTCATGAAAGATATTAAAAAGGTGAAGCGTATGAGACAAACTTAATTCCATTTTTTAATTTTCTTTTATAAACTAAACTAGTGATAAAACAAGAAACTAAAAGACTCGATTGCAAGATCTAAAGATATACCTTCAAGCACTCACCTCCCCGGCAATGGCGCCAGAAAAGAGCTTGATGTCTACTACACAACCTTCTTCTTGTAGACGTTGCTGGGCCTCCAAGTGCAGAGGTTTGTAGGACAGTAGCAAATTTCCCTCAAGTGGGTGACCTAAGGTTTATCAATCCATAGGAGGCATAGGATGAAGATGGTCTCTCTCAAGCAACCCTGCAACCAAATAACAAAGAGTCTCTTGTGTCCCCAACACACCCAATACAATGGTAAATTGTATAGGTGCACTAGTTCGGCGAAGAGATGATGATACAAGTGGTATATGGATGGTAGATAATAGTTTTTGTAATCTGAATATATAAAAACAGCAAGGTAACTAATGATAAAAGTGAGCGTAAACGGTATTGCAATGCTAGGAAACAAGGCCTAGGCTTCATACTTTCACTAGTGCAAGTCCTCTCAACAATAACAACATAATTGGATCATATAACTATCCCTCAACATGCAACAAAGAGTCACTCGAAAGTCACTAATAGCGGAGAACGAACGAAGAGATTATGGTAGGGTACGAAACCACCTCAAAGTTATTCTTTCCAATCAATCCGTTGGGCTATTCCTATAAGTGTCACAAACAGCCCTAGAGTTCGTACTAGAATAACACCTAAAGACACAAATCAACCAAAACCCTAATGTCACATAGATACTCCAATATCACCTCAAGTATCCATGGGTATGATTATACGATATGCATCACACAATCTCAGATTCATCTATTCAACCAACACATAGAACCTCAAAGAGTGCCCCAAAGTTCTACCAGAGAATCACGACGAAAACGTGTGCCAACCCCTATGCATAGGTTCATGGGCGGAACCCGCAAGTTGATCACCAAAACATACATCAAGTGAATCACGTGGTATCCCATTGTCACCACAGATACGCACAGCAAGACATACATCAAGTGTTCTCAAATCTTTAAAGACTCAATTCGATAAGATAACTCCAAAGGGGAAACTCAATTCATTACAAGAGAGTAGAGGGGGGAAGAAACATCATAGGATCCAAATATAATAGCAAAGCTCGCGATACATCAAGATCGTATCACCTCAAGAACACGAGAGAGAGAGAGAGATCAAACACATAGCTACTGGTACATACCCTCAGCCCCGAGGGAGAACTACTCCCTCCTTGTCATGGAGAGCTCCGGGATGATGAAGATGTCCATCGGAGAAGGATTGACCCCTCCGGCAAGGTGCCGGAACGGGTCTAGATTGGCTTTCGGTGGCTACGGATGCTTCTGGCGGCGGAACTCCCGATCTATTGTGCTCACGGATGTTTTTAGGGTATATGGAGATATATAGGCGGAAGAAGTACGTCAGGGGGGCCACGAGGGGCTCACGAGGGTGGAGGGCGCGCCTAGGGGGTGGGCGCGCCCCCTGCCTCGTGACCTCCTCGCAGATCCCCCGACGTGCACTCCAAGTCTTCTGGGCTTCTTTCCTTCCAAAAATGAGTTCCGTGAAGTTTCAGGTCAATTGAACTCCGTTTGGTTTTCCTTTTCTTCGAAACCCTAAAACAGGGTAAAAACAGAAATTGGCACTGGGCTCTGGGTTAATAGGTTAGTCCCCAAAATGATATAAAAGTGTATAATAAAGCCCATAAACATTCAAAACAGTAAATAATATAGCATGGAGCAATCAAAAATTATAGATACGTTGGAGACGTATCAAGGACCCCAACCACATGTCGAACTTGCGCCTGGAGGCGGACTAGGTCGCCCGCCGAGTCAACGACATCTCTAAGGCCGGGCTGCGGGAGGATTGGTAGTTCGGGAAACCTCCGTACAGCCAGGCAAACCCGGCACCCGTGGTGAGTCCCTGGTCCCCGTACTTTGCCACTACATATCTTCTCATTCGTCCCGACGCAACGCGGGATGTGCTTCTGAACGCCATCCGGCATCCGTATGACCGGGCACGGACGCAGGTGGTGTGGGCCGGCTCGGAGGAGCCCGCGGCCCACAGCGAGGACGATGAGGTGGTTGCCGATGCCGGCGCGGGGTGCCGTGCGGATAAGTTCGTCTTCCGTATTTCTTGAGTTGCCAGGCGCGAGGCGGCATGGTGGGTGCTGATGTGAGTTGTCGATGCAGCGACGCTGGGTGGAGAAGGCGGCAGCGTGGGTGGCACCGGGTCGTCTCGGGGCACGACGGCGGCGAGCCAGCCGCATGGGAAGGACAACGTCACACTCTGAGCCCCGGCCGTGAAGCGTGCGGCGAACCTGGCTGCCAGCGTGAAGACGCCCACCAAGAGGAGGCGCGGTGCTCCGCAGGCGAGACCCACCATTCCGGTGGTGCTTGGGTAAGTTTCCTTCTTGTTGAATTTGAATGGCCGAGTGGCCCTGCTTGGTTCTTGTCTGTTTACTTCATTGAGCTTCAGGTCGTTGATCTCATTGGCCCTGGCGGCGACGGACGCCGCGTCCACCGAGGGCGCCGTGTTCCAGAGGACCCGGACCAGCGCCGTTGACCATGATGAGGAGGCAGCCGACTCGGACCTCGGCCTGGACCCGGCTGACACCGAAGTCCTGGCCTAGCGGGACCGGAATAGGGCCGAGGAGGAGCTGGAGGCAGCATGGGCCCAGGCCTGGGCCAACACCGCAATGAGGTGGGCGCGAGCCGGCATGGCCCGAGATGCTGGCTGGCATGGAGCCAGCGGCGACGGTCTTCATGCCATTTTCGGAGGGGGAGCGCGGCCAAGGTGGCCATGCAGACGCCATGGACCTCGACTGGGAGGTCGTGGTGGTTGAGGACGACACCCCACTGTGGACCGACGAGGTCGAGCAGGTGGGGGTCGAGGGAGGCGGCGGCGACGTCGTCTTGGAGGAGACGCCGTGAACGGCACCGGAGGAAGCGTCTCAGGTGCCAACGGGCGGGGCGCCGCCGGTGGTGGTGCCGCAGACCACTCCGGCTGTCGAGCCGGCGAGGGTGCCGGAGAGGGCGCGGGAGAAGGCGCCGGCCACGGAAGAGACGGTCAGCAGGGAGTACTCCCTGGTGCCCAGGCCAGGGGGTCGCCGGGCGGTCGGGTCGCAGCTGGCTTGGGGCGAGACCAGCGAGGTCTTCTTTGGGGCCCTAACCTAGGAGGAGGCGGCGATGGCCGTCATGAGCTCGCGCCTGTGGGGCGGACGGATAGGATCCAGGCCTTCACCCAGGCCGAGGTGGAGCGGACGTGGGAGATGGAGCTCACCGTGTTCGTAAGTTCTTCCGCATGTGCTATGTTTCTTTTTGTTGCTTCTTCTGGGTGGGTGATACGTCTCCAACGTATCTATAATTTTTGATTGTTCCATGCTATTATATTTTCTGTTTTGGATGTTTAATGGGCTTCAATATGCTCTTTTATATTATTTTTGGGACTAACCTATTAACCGGAGGTCCAGTGCCACTTTCTGTTTTTTCTGCCTATTTTAGAGTTTCGCAGAAAAGGAATACCAAACGAAATCCAAACGGAATGAAACCTTCGCGATGATCTTTTTTGGATCGAAAGCAAACCAGAAGACTTGGAGTTGAAGTCTGGAACGCCAAGAGGCGACCACGAGGCAGGAGGGCGCGCCCCCACCCTCATGGGCCCCTCGTAGCTCCACCGACGTACTTCTTCCGCCTATATATACTCTTACACCCTAGAAACATCGCAGCGAGCCACGAAACTACTTCTCCACCACCGCAACCTTCTGTACCCGTGAGATCC
>NC_053025.1:492499061-492612812 GCF_003073215.2 Triticum urartu | reverse complement strand
GGCGATGAGGACTACGCTCCCATCTATTGCTTCATGGCAAAAGGCTCAAAGGTACTCAAATATCCCTCCTCTGAATCTAGTGAGGATGAATCTGATGAAAACCTCAAACCCAGCTATTCTAAACTTGCTAAGATTGCTGTGAAACTACAAAAGGCTCTTGAAAAGGTTCAAAACATGCTAGATAAAAGTGATGATATGTTGGGCGAGGAAATGGATCACACTAAAATTTTGACTAAAATCTTCAGAGACTTCAGTCCAAGTTTGACAATCTTCAAGGTCATCATAACACTCTCCTACCTGATCATGAGAAGCTTTCTTATGAATTTCTTCAAAGAAAGCAAGATCTTGAGCAGTTAAGAGTGAGTTATGAAGATCTTTAGAAGGAGCGTGATTCATTACTTGCTCTACAGATCAGCACTACTCAGGATGAATTTGTTCCTCCATGTTTGAAGTGCATTGAACGTGAAACTGCTAATTCTTCACCTGAACGCTCAAATACTTCCATTGCTGCAAATTCTTCAACTGCCTCTGCTATCACTAATTCCTCATCTGAGGACATTGCGAGTATCACTGATGATGCAGGGCTGAAGGAATTGTATATGACAGGCATGTACAAAATCCTCAAAGGGCATCAGACTCTTTGTGACGTGCTTAAAAAGAAGATCCTCAACAGGAACCCTAGGAAAGAGGGTATTGCCTTTGAGAGGAAAATCAATGCTGATGGGACCTACTGGAAACCTGAGCAGTATCCCAAAACCTCATGGGTTGCTGCAAGGGGATCTTCAGTGGATCCATCTACTTTATCTGGCTTTACATGTGAATCTTCATATTCTTCTGATGAGTCAATTGACTCCAACTATAAAATGTTCAAAAATCAGAATGGTGAAGTATTTGCTAAATATGTTGGCACTAACTGCAGGAACGGTCCTCCTATGAAGAAAATCAGGGTTCCCAAAAGGTGCCTTGAAAATCTTCAGGTGAATGTCATCATGACACCACCTGTGAAGAATACGAACCCCAGATCAAATTCTTCATATGGATCCAAGTCCTCATACGGACCAAACTCCTCACATGGATTAAATTCCTCAAAAGGATCAAAGTCCTCATATGAATATTATCATGCTAACCCACCTGTTTCGCAGGGAAGATCTAAGGATTATGGATATGTGCATTATTCTTCAAATCATTATGTTCATAAGTCCTCGAAGAATTTCTCTGCTTACTCTTATGCTTACCCTAACCCCTCTTATGTGAAACGAAGTGGATTGGCATCTGTGCCACCTTTCTCTTATGGAGCTCGCAGAATGATGAACTCTTTGCCACCCTTTCAGATGTGGGTGGTGAAGAAAAAGAACTAACCTCTTATGCAGGGTCAGGTCTCCAGACGAACTTAATCGTCTAAACAATTTGCTGGAGACCTGAATGTGCTTGAAAGGACACAAGCTAATCATGAGAAATGAATTTTCATTTCTCACGTCCTCCTACCGCTTTATCTGTTTTATTGTCTGATGAAATCAATACCATATTCTTCACTGATGAAGTATATGAATTCGTAAGCTGCACTAATTCATCTGCAGGATGATCAACCCAAATCCACTGAATGGGTCCTCGATAGTGGATGTACATATCACATGACTGGTGACATGAGCTTATTGATGGATACTGCTTTATCTCCATCACATCTGAAGCATATCACCTACGCTGACAAAGGCAAAAGCAAGGTATTGGGTCTAGGTAAGGTTGCAATCTCAAAGGATCGACACATGGACAAAGTCATTCTTGTCGAGTCGTTAGGGTTCAACCTCATGTCTGTCTCAATGCTTTGTGATCTTGATACGGTTGTTGTCTTTGGCAAGTATCGTTGTGTTGTGATCATGGAAGTTGACAAATCCAAAGTCTTTGAAGGCTTTAGGAGAGGAGATTTGTATATTGTTGATTTCTCTACAGGACCACAACCTGCTACATGTCTACTTGCAAAAGTTTTAGAAGGCTGGCTGTGGCATCGATGACTTGGTCATGCTGGCATGAGGAATTTGCACACACTCGCGAACAAGAAGCATTTCATTGGCATTGAAAATGTCAAATTCCTCAAGGATCACTTATGCGGAGCCTGTGAAGCTGGAAAAATGACCAAGGCCAAGCATCCAACAAAGACTATCATGACTACTACTCGACCATTTGAATTACTTCACATGGATCTCTTTGGCCCTACTCACTATGCCACATTTACTAATGCTGCATCCTTATATGGCTTTGTCATTGTTGATGATTATTCTTGATATACATGGGTCCATATCATCACTTACAAAACTGAAGTGCAGGAAGTCTTCAAACAATTTTCATTGAGGGCTTCAACCAACTTTGGTGTGAAGATCAAGCACATCAGAAGTGATAATGGAACTGAGTTCAAGAACACTAGTCTTGATGACTATCTTGATGAACTTGGTATTACTCATGAGTTATCTGCTCCGTATACTCCTCAGCAAAATGGCGTCGTAGAGGGCAAGAACATGACTCTTGTTGAGATGGCCCGCACTATGCTTGATGAGTACAAGACGCCTCCTCGCTTTTGGCCTGAGGCAATTGATACTGTGTGCCACATCATCAACAGGGTATATATCTTCACAAATTTTTTAAGAAGACTGCATATGAACTCCTCACTGGCAAGAAACCTAATGTGAGTTATTTCAAAGTCTTCGGTGCTAAATGTTGGATTAGATATCCTCATCACAGTTCTAAATTTGCACTAAAAGCACATGAAGGTTTTATGCTCGGTTATGGCAAGGACTCGCACACCTACAGAGTCTTCAACACCTGTCATCACAAGGTTGTTGAAACTGTAGATGTGCGGTTCGATGAAACTAATGGCTCGCAAAGAGAGCACCTACCTCCTATGACAGATGAAATACCTCCTGAGGAATCTATTAAATTCAAGGCTACTGAGGATGTCATTCCCACCGAAGAATCTGCTGAAGAAGTCATTCCAGAACATGAAGAATGTCATGCTGATGCACCTGAGGAAAATGGTGCTGAAGAAAATGCTGATCAAATTCCTCAAAGACAACCCGCTCATCCTCGCGTTGCAAATGAAGTGAAAATTGAGAAAATCATCAGCGACATCAACATTCCAGGTCCTCTCACACGCTCAAGAGCTTCACATTTATCTAACTTTTGTGGGCACTTTGCTTTCGTCTCTATCACAGAGCCCACTAAGGTAGATGAAGCATTTCTGGAGCCTGAGTGGATTCAAGCTAGCAAGAGGAATTACATCAATTCGAGCTCAACAATGTCTAGGAATTGGTCAAACGTCCAGATCCTCGCAGGCACAATATCATCGGCACAAAGTGGATCTACTGCAACAAGCAAGATGAAAATGGCCTTGTGGTGAGGAATAAGGCACGGCTTGTAGCTCAAGCCTACACACAGGTTGAAGGAATTGATTTTGATGAAACTTTTGCACTTGTTGCTAGACTTGAAGCTATTCGCATATTACTTGCTTATGCTAACCATCATGACATCATCTTATATCAAATGGATGTGAAAAATGCATTCCTCAATGGTAAGCTTGAGGAAGAAGTATATGTTGCTCAACCCCTAGGTTTTGAAGATCCAAAGCATCCTGACAAAGTCTTCAGACTCAATAAGGCCCTCTATGGCCTCAAGCAGGCCCCACGGGCGTGGTATGACACTTTGAAGGAATTCCTCATGAAGAAAGGCTTCAAACCCGGTTCACTTGACCCAACTCTTTTCACTAAATCTTATGATGGTGAATTGTTTGTGTGCCAAATTTATGTTGATGATATCATTTTTGGCTGTACTGACCAACGTTACAGTGATGAATTTACCTATGATGAGTGAAGAATATCAAATGTCTATGATGGGAGAATTGAAATTCTTCTTAGGTCTTCAGATTCGTCAACAACGCAATGGCATATTCATATCTCAGGAGAAATACCTCAAGGATGTACTGAGGAAATTCGGTATGCAAGATTGCAAAGGAGTCAAAATCCCAATGCCCACAAATGGCCATCTATGCACTGATGAAAATGGTATTGACTTTGATCAAAAGGTATACCGCTCTATGATTGGTTCTTTATTGTACTTATGTGCATCTAGGCCAGATATTATGCTTAGTGTTTGCATGTGTGCCCGATTTCAAGCTACACCGAAGGAATCACACCATAAGGCTGTGAAGCATATTCTTCGATATCTAGCTCACACACCAACACTTGAATTATGGTACCCCAAGGGCTCAGTTTTTGATCTCATTGGATATTCAGACTCTGACTATGCTGGTGATCGTGTGGACCACAAGTCAACATCTGGCACATGCCATTTCCTCGGACGATCTTTGGTCTGTTGGTCCTCGAAGAAACAAAACTGCGTATCACTGTCTACTGCTGAAGCTGAGTACATTGCTGCTGGTTCTTGCTATGCTCAACTGCTATGGCTGAAGCAAACACTCAAGGACTATGGCGTCAACGTGAAGAATGTGCCACTCTACTGTGAAAATGAGAGTGCCATCAAGATTGCTCATAACCTAGTTCAGCACTCGAAGACAAAGCACATTTAGATTCGTCATCATTTTCTTCGTGATCATGTGTTGAAGGGTGACATCTCTATTGAGCATGTGAAGACTGAAGAACAACTAGCCGATATCTTCACTGAGCCCTTGGATGAGAAGAGATTTAGCAAGTTGCGGTGTGAGCTAAATATCCTAGAATCTTCGAGTGTTCTTTGAAAAGAACACTCATCGTAACACTTATGCAAAATTGATGACTTAGATGTGCAACACATGAAGAAACGTTTTTCTTCAATCAATGAAGAATAACACTCTAAGTGTGAAGAAATTAACGAAGAATTTGATTCTCAGAACCCTACGACAATTGTACGCGGTGTCTGAAATCATCATTCTTATACGGTGGGTCACGCCACCACAAAATGTTGGAAATCTTCAATTGACTTTTTCCTCAGTTCTTTGAAATTCCTCAGTTGTTTTTCAACTTGCGTTGTCTTCACGATCTCCGTCGATTTTCTTCATTGGCTATATATATGAGTTTGTATCCTCTACAACATTCACTTATTGCTAAATCTTCATGTTGCTTTTTCTGCTAAGTGAATGTGATCGAACCCTTCCCCCTCTATGCTTAACTCAACACAGTCTATTCACAAATTCCTCATGTGCGTTCTATTTGAAACTCATTCAAAATCTTCACCGTGTCCTTGTCAGCTAAAGAAATTGCGAACAAAACTTTTAAACCTATCTTATCTAAATTTTCGGCTTTGCCGCTCAAACCGTTCCACATTCTATGCGATGTTTATCTATTCACCCACGATCTTGCACGATCGTCACCTCTCTATACGTGGGTGACACATGTCAAGCGAATGAGAAGGGTCAGGGGCACGTTCGTCCAATTTCTTCGGGCGAACAGTTTTTCACTGTGGCTATAAATACCCCTTCCCTTCATCACTTCACTTTTACTCCGCTCGTTCTTTCTCCCGCTCGAGCTTCTCAAACCCTAGCGCCGCCGCTACTTCATCGTCGCCGGTGAGGAAGAGCTTCACTGCCTCGACCTCGTCGCCGTCGTACTCGCGCCGACTGCGGATTTCTTCACTCCGCCGCCGCCGTAGCTGTCTTCCTCTGCCAAGTTAGGGCGTGGAAGATCTGAACTGACGAACTTCACTTATACACCTCCCAGTTCGTCGTGTTCTTCGTCCAGGGTAATTAAAAGTTACTTTTATTGCCCTCTTTGATTCAAATGTTAACTACAAAATCTTCAAAGGTGTTTATTCTTCAAATTCTTCACAAACTAAACACCTCACATGTCATCTATCCTTGATTTGTTTCTCTAAGCAACAAATTTTCTTCAAGATTCCTCAATTGTGTGGATCTTCGATCTATACAACTCTGGAACCTAAGACAAAGAACGCTTAGTGAAATTCTTCAAGACCCATCTGGTCAAATTCCTCAAACTTGTTCTTTTTGAAAAACCTTCTGAGAACGCATATGACCTCTCCAAATTCCTCGCAACTATACTCTGTTCACATGTACACATGTCTGCTGTTGAATCACTAGGTTCTCATCAACTTAACTCATTTGTAGTGTTCCTCGAAGAAAAGTTGCATACATCTTCAGAGAATTCAGTTGTTCATATTCCTCTCCCAAAGAAAGTGGCTGATGGTAAGAAGCCACAGAAGGGAGGAAAGAGGCCTGAGGTCAATACTGCTTTTGAGTTCCCTGATGATATATACAAGGATTATTGCACTCCTGATGAGGCCACCCATGGAAAGGAAACCAAGAATGAGCGCAGAGTGCGCATCCAAAGGATAGAGAGGAGATGGGCACGGGAATGGAGAGAGTACAGGTATGTCACTCCAAAATACATGAAGAAATTCGCTCTTCACCCTCCTTGCCCAAGACCTCCATTGGCACCTGGCCAAGTAGCTGATCCCACCAGCCTTAAGCGTGGTGAGGATTATCCTGAGGAATGGGCCAAACGCCAGGCCAAATTGGCCAGACAAGTAAGAGAAGCAGTGAGGAAATTTAATGAAGACTCTGCTGCTGCTGCTGCCACTGCTGAGGCCTCTACAAGTAAGCCCAAGAAGGCAATGCTAAAGAAGCCGACTCATAAGTCGAGTGCTTCACCCTCAATACCCTCACGGCCAAGTTTCTCAGCAGTGCCCTCACGGCTAGATTCTTCAAAGCCCTCACGGAAAACTCCTCAAGTTGCTCCAACTCCTCAAAAGTCCTCAGCTCCTCCACCAAAGCCCTTAGCTGCTCTGACAAATCCTCAGCACCTGTGCATCTCGCCACATGCCAAAGGACAACAGACATCTCTATTGCCTTAGGAGCTTCTGCCAGTTCCTCAGCTGCACCAAATTCCTCAATAGGCCCCTCTCTGCTGAAGAAAAAGGCCACTGCTGGACGAGGTTCTCGCCCAAGTCCTCACAAGAGGCAATTCGCCTTCCAAGTGCCGTCTGATGAAGACGAAGCTGATGATGACCGAAATCATCAGAGACAGGCAAGTCAGGGCCGCTAGAGCCAAAGGCACAAGTGTGCCTCTGCTTTTGGATCCAAAGTTGATTCTTGATTACATTGATCTCTGGTACAAGGACCCCAACACTCCCATGCCTGATTTCGAGTTGACTCCTGGCCAAAGTCATATGTTGACCCACTTCATTCAGGAAAAGAAATGGAAATTTGAAAAGGCCAGGCAGATCAAGAAAGCACAGTACAAAAAGGAGCGCTTCCTGAAGAAAAATGTTGTCTCTATGACAACTGAAGAACTTGTCACTATTCAATCTGAGATCAAGAAACTCAGTGATGAATTTGACACATATCACGCTGATTGGCTGGGAGCCAAGGTTTGTTTTGTGAGACTTGCTGACACCTTCATCTCCACTGTTGCTCCCCAATCGCAACAAGAAATTCCTCAGGCTCCAGCATCTGGTCAGCCTAGTGAAGAAAATGCCAGCACCGTTGATGACACTCAAGCTGCTAAAGAAAATGCTAATTCCAGGGCTGATGACTGCATTCCAGCCACTGAAGAAATTGCCAGGGCAACCACTAGTGTTGCGCCTAAAGAAAATAAAGAAGTCAGGGCAACTGCATCAGTTGTGCCTGAAGATCTTGAACCAAATTCCTCTGCTCCTCCTGCGCCTACACCAACTCCTATCCTTGCATCTGCATCAGATGTGAAGAATACCAAGGTTGCGGAGCGTGAAACTGTGAAGAAAAGGAAGGCATCAACTGCATCAGATTCTTCAGCTCCGAAGAAAATGAAGCCACTGACAAGTTCCTATGACAATCCAATTGATAATGTTCCTGTCTCATCCATGCCATCAAAGGACCTTGTTCCTTTTGATGAAGAATACGTGATCCCAAGCGGATCATATGATGACATTCCTTCTGCTGCTTCGTCAGAGCAGTTGGATGAAGAAATTGAAGTGGATGAAATCCCTTCAACCCCACGTATCTCATCGCCCATGCCTCAGTTCACTGCTGAAGAGGCCGGCGTTGAAGAAATGGATGAAGAAGAAGATGTGGACATTGGAAGCACTACTCTAGTGATGAATGATGAATTTTGGGAAGTCAGCACCCCAATTCTCCTCTGTTCACACCTCTTCAACAAATTCCTCAGTCCCCTGTAGCTACTGAAGTACAAATGGGATCTGAAGAACCACATGCAACCCCATCTGTTCATGAAGAAATTCCAGCCACTAGTGCCGATGAAAATATAAATGAAGAATTGAAGTCCCAGGCTGCCACTGAAGAAGAACCAGAAATTCCTCAGCCTACGGAACCTGAGATTGAGATCCCTGAGGTTGTGATGCAATTGACTGACACTCCTCACCCCAAGCCAAAGGATCCCTTCTCGAAGAAGCAAAAATTCAAGGCTGATGACTTCTTTGGCGAGCATGTATTCTTCACTGACTACAATGCTTATGACTCCGCTCGTCTAAGGAGGAAGCATTTCTGGACTGCCAGCCAGGCCAACTTCTATTATTCACTGCTTTTCAACAAGGACAAAATCTTCTATCATGAGCATATTCCCCACGTGGACATGGAATCATTGCCTTGCTTCTCTCCTGTTCTCGGTGTGCTTCATGACACATGTCTCCTAAACTTTTGCTCTGACATTGTTGATTGGAATGAGGAGCTCATTCTTCAGTTCTATGTGACACTACACATCACCGATGATCCTGAAGATATCAACACCTGGGTCTTGGACTGGATGACCGATAACACTCATTACAAGGCACCGGCCTCTGAATTACTTCACACCCTGCCCATCAGTCCATCCAGTGAAGGAGCTCGCTGCCTGTACCAAGAAGCTGAACTCACCGCTCATTACATGCAAGTTCTAATGAAGCCTCTGAAGCCCGGTCAAGCCCCACGGACCAAATTCCTCGTGACGGACTTACTCTATGTACCCAGAACAGTCCATCGCATTCTGACGAGGACAATGAGTCCTATCAAAGGCCATGACTCATCTGATGAGGAAATAGTTGGCATCATGAAGAATCTGCTATTCAACATCATTCATAGCATTCCTGTCAATTACTATGATTTCTTCATGAGGACTCTGGCAAATGTTGCACTCTCTCTGTTTGAGTTGAAGCCTTATGCTCCTTGGATTATGAGATTCCTTAGAACAAGGTCTTCACTCAACTACAAGGCTTATTTTCAGAATCACCTCAGCTACCCGCCCCCGATTGAAGTCCTCAAGCAGACTTTTACCTCAACTGATGAAAAGGGGAAGGCACCTGTTGTCATTGATGAAGGCATTCGTCCATTGGATGGTCAGTTTCGCAAAGATGCATCTTATTCCACCAATGATGACTGTGCCACTCATGATTCTGCTGTAAATGCATCCAAGTCAAATCCTCAAGCCACAGCTCCCAGGGTGATGACTGACCGTGAGCTGCTTCTTAGTCTTCACCAGAAGGTGGATTGCAACCATAAATGGATTAAGCGTCAGTTCTTCACAACATGACTGCTACACATAATGCAGTGAAGAAAAACCATTACTACCTCCATGAAGTTTTTGGTCGCACCTGGGTTGTCTTATCACATCTATATGGTGAAGAAGATCTGAAGCAAATGGGTCTCAAGGAGAACTTTGACTGGTCTGCACCTCCACCGAAGAAATTCAAGAAGGTCAAAGTTCCTACCTTGGTGGCCAGCTCATATTCTTCATCCCGCGACACCGACGAGCATGAAGACTTGGACGGCACTGCTGCAGGCCCTACAACGACAAACGACCCCAACAACGCTGGAGCTCCTCCATCAACTTGATATTCTTCAGGGGCGTTAGTCCTCATTTTCGATCCTTTTGGTCATTCGATGACAAAGGGGGAGAAATTTGAGTTAGTCTTCAAGCGGGTCTACCTATATGGGTGTTTTTTTTCTAAGTTACAACTCTCGTTCTTTTTAAGACTTTGCTGGATCGAGTTGTAATCTTAAACTCTATGGTGGTCTGATACTTTTGTTGAGTTTTTCTGCATGCTTATTCCTCATTAATGTTAATGCACACATGCTGAATTACATCAGTCACCATATTTCATCATGCATTTCAAATTCTTAATATTATATGTTAAATGCGTGTATGAATTACAAGATATAGGGGGAGATCTCCATGATTCCACTCTTCAAAGTGTGCATTGCTTCAAAAGCAAATTCCTCACTATGCACATCTTTAGGGGGAGTTCTTCTATATCTTGCAATCAAATTCCTCAATTTAAGTATTTACACTTCATATGTTTATCCCCGTTGAAAACTTAACCTATATTATCATCAATCACCAAAAAGGGGGAGATTGTAAGTGCATCTAGTGCCCCTTAGTGATTTTGGTGTATTGAAGACTTATAGGTTAAGGGACTGATGCGTTTGTGAGTGTACACAGGTCTATAAGTCTATGAGGAGTTTGATATTTACAAAGAAAGTCAACCCCTAAAAATGAAGTTCTTTGACTGAAGACTTTGAATTTCTGAAGACTTTCTTAAGACTTTGAAAGTGAAGAAATTTGTGTAATTCTGAAGACTTGGTATTCATTCGAGGAACATGAAGTATGAAGATTTCTGTTTTCGTAGTTTCATTTTCTCTTTCTTGAGTCATAGGAAACACCGTACTGTTAAAGGGGGTCGAGGAAATATAAAGGAAAAATTTCCAAGTGATGCTCAACTCAAAATCCTACACCTACCAATCCCTTCGAGTGAAGCCATTGGAAATCTCATACAGTTCAGTCAATTTCTTCAGTGACATAGACGAAGTTCTTCTGGTCTCTGAGGAATCTGTTCTGACTGAGGAGTTAGGAATTTGCCAGTACGGATTGCCTACACAGTGAGGAACATGATAGCCCTGAGGAATTTGATACTCAAAATTCCGACCATTGCCGTGCTATGCGCCAGCTGTCCCAAAATATCTACCCACCTAACGGTCATATCATTGAAGGGCATTTATGTCTTATCATGTCGGGCTGCTCCCTTGGCTATAAATAGCTGCCCCCTACAACCACTAGCTGGTTGGCTGCTCCGAGAGAAACTGACTAAGGGAGTCCTGGATTAAGGGGTCTCCGGACAGCCGGACTATATCCTTTGGCCGGACTGTTGGACTATGAAGATACAAGATTGAAGACTTCGTCTCGTGTCCGGATAGGACTCTACTTGGCGTGGAAGGCAAGCTAGGCAATACAAATATGGATATCTCCTCCTTTGTAACCGACCTTGTGTAACCCTAACCCTCTCCGGTGTCTATATAAACCAAAGGGTTTTAGTCCGTAGGACAACAACCACAACATACAATCATACCATAGGCTAGCTTCTTGGGTTTAGCCTCTCTGATCTCGTGGTAGATCTACTCTTGTACTACCCATATCATCAATATTAATCAAGCAGGACGTAGGGTTTTACCTCCATCAAGAGGGCCCGAACCTGGGTAAAACATTGTGTCCCCTGCCTCCTGTTACCATCCGGCCTAGACGCACAGTTCGGGACCCCCTACCCGAGATCCGCCGGTTTTGACACCGACATTGGTGCTTTCATTGAGAGTTCCACTGTGCCGTCGCCATCAGGAAGGATGCCTCATCCCGTCTTTAAAGACGAAACTGTTGCTGAGGGAGCTTTGGCTATCGGCCAAACTCTCCGACTAGGTGGTTTTCTTATGACCGCCTGTTCGGCCGCTGCGCCGACGATGACTTCTCGGGTCATCGAAAGCAATCTTCACGTCAACTCGGAACTCGCCGAGCAGTTAGATCCAATGGATCTCTCTTCCCTGAACGATCTCTTGGATCGCATCGCCGCCCTAGGAGTCGCTACAGACTGCGATCAGATTGGGCCTAAACCCGATCTGAGAGAGATCAACTCTCCCAGGTCACCCATCACGTTGCAGTGGTGGAGGAACAATGCGACAACCCTTTATCTATCTTAAGGACTAGCTATGTCCGGATTCCCGATCCCTCCAAGCCGGATACCCGCGGAGGGGAGGACGTCACTCAAGACCTGAACCTAGAGTTAGGCAGTTGGCTGGATTTATTGGAAAACCTCCAAGAATCCAAACCTCCGAGTTCGGAAACTCCTTGGCCCTTGAGTCTCAGATTGGGTGAGGATTCGGGTTCAATTCCACCCACCCACCCAAACATAAGCGATCTATCCCAAATTAGGCAAGAGCCCGAAGAAACAGTATACCATTACTGGGCCAGATTCCTCCTGGTCATGAACAGGATAAAGGACTACCGCGAGGAAGACGCAATTTCATTATTCTGCAATAATTGCACGGACAAGGGAATCCTCAACGCCATAAGTCGCCGCGAAATTACACGCTTTGCCGACTTCGTGTCCATAGTACAAAAGTACTGTGCGATGGAAAGCGCCTAGAAAACCGAAATAAAATTTTGGGATAATCCGGCCCTGAATACAAACCCAGTCCGAAATAAAAAGGTGCATTATCACAATACACCTGGGTTAACTACCAAAAAGCAAAATCCCTCTATAGGGCAAGGAACCGTACTGGAGGGATGGCTCAACGGACCCTGCAAAATTCATAGTACAGTGGATGCAATACCAACGCACAACCTTAGAGCATGTTGGATACTCCGGCAGGTGGCCAAAAGTGGTGAGGATCTACTCCTCCCAAATACCACAGAGCACCATCCCGTGGACAACAATACGGTGTTAACGGTCTTTGAGACCTTCGCGTCAAATAATAGACGCAAGCGAACACTCCGCAGCATGACCGAAATCTGCCACATAGCAGAAATAAATCCTTGGAGTGACACGGCTATTACCTTCAATGCCAGTGAAGAACCTAAATTCCGAACGGCCCGAGCACCTGCCGCACTGGTCCTTAGTCCAATCGTGGACGACTTTCGACTCACCAAGGTACTCATGGACGGCGGCAGCGGATTAAACCTCATCTATGAGGAAACTCTTCAAAAGATGGAAATAGACTGGAGCCGCATTGAGCAAAGCAGCACAACCTTTAGAGGAATCATCCCCAGTCGGGAAGCACGCTGTGCTGGGAAAATCACACTAGATGTGGCATTCGGCATGCCGGATAATTACAGGTCCGAAGAAATTACATTCCACGTGGCCCCGTTCAGCAGCGGATACCACAGACTATTAGGACGGGAGGCGTTTACAATCTTCCAAGCCATACCCCATTACGGGTACATGAAGCTCAAAATGCCCGGGCCCAACGGAATCATCACTCTTGCTAGTGATCCGGACATAGCACTCCGCGCCGAAAATAAGACAGCCGCACCGGCTCTCGAGGCACTATCCGAAGCCTTTGCAGCCGAGGAACTAACTGCGCTGAGCTCCACGGTGAACAGGGACGGCGTGATACTCGATAAAAGATCCAAGTCCACCTCCTTTAAACCGGCGGATGAAATAGTCAAATTCCAAGTCCATCCAACGGACCCTACAAAAACAGCTTCCATCGGGGCACAATTAAACCCTGATGTCGACGCCGCACTGCGAGAGTTCCTACGTGAGAACTGGGACATTTTTTCCTAGCACCCTTCAGACATGCCAGGAATCCCACGCAGGCTGGCCGAGCACAGCCTAAATATCCTAAAAGGATTCAATCCAGTCAAGCAGGCTCTTTGGCGTTTCTCCGAACCTAAGAGACAAGCCATCGGAGAGGAACTAGCCAAGCTATTGGAGGCCGGATTCATCAGAGACATAAAACATCCAGACTGGCTAGCAAACCTGGTGATGGTACCAAAGAAGGACAAATCCTGGCACTTGTGCGTTGATTTTAAGGACCTTAACAAAGCCTGCCCAAAGGATCCCTTCCCCCTCCCCCGCATCGATCAAATCATCGATGCTACCGCAGGACATGATTCATTGTGTTTCCTCGACGCATACTCTGGCTACCATCAAATTAAAATGGCAGAGCCAGACCAAGCCGCAATGGCATTCATCACACCATACGACCCATTCTGCTTCAACACAATGCCCTTCGGGCTCAAAAACGCCGGCGCAACATATCAGCGCATGATTCAGACATGTCTGGCAAACCAGATCGGCAAAATAGTGGAGGCATACGTAGATGACGTGGTCGTCAAAACCAAGCATGTCGAATCTCTAGTAGACGACTTGCGGCTCACATTCGATAACCTCCGAACATATGACATCAAGCTCAATCCGGAAAAATGCGTTTTCGGCGTACCAGCCGGAAAGCTCCTGGGATTCATTGTCTCCAGTAGAGGTATTGAAGCTAATCCGGCCAAAATCCGAGCATTGTCACAGTTGGCTACCCCAACAAACCTCAAACATATACAAAAATTGACCGGATGCGTGGCGGCTCTAAGCCGCTTTATCTCCCGCTTGGGAGAAAAGGCATTACCCCTTTATCGCCTCCTCCGGCGCACCGAACACTTCGAGTGGACGGATGCCGCCACGGCCGGACTCAACGAAATAAAAGCCATGTTGGTAACAAACCCAGTCCTGGCCGTGCCAAACATTGGCGAACCAATGCTATTACACATTGCAGCAACTCATCAAGTAGTAAGCGCAGTGCTCGTCGTCGAGCGAGAAGTGGACGGACACAAATTCCCCCTTCAAAAGCTAGTTTACTATGTGTGCACTGTCCTTACTCCATGCAAATCACGGTACCCGCATTATCAAAAGATAGCGTATGCGGTATTTATGGCATCCCGGAAGCTGCGACACTACTTTCAAGAGTGTTCGATAACGGTAGCCTCGGAAGTACCACTTAATGATATTATAAACAACCGCGACGCGACGGGCCGGATTGCCAAATGGGCCATTGAGATCCTCCCGTTCGACATAACTTACAAGCCACGGCGAGCTATTAAGTCGCAAGTTTTGGCTGACTTCGTCGCCGAGTGGACGGACTAAGGAGTATGACACATATCCAAACTGGATCATGCACTTCGACGGCTCCAAAATGTTGGCTGGTCTGGGGGCTGGCATTGTTTTGAGGTCCCCAACAGGAGATACCATTCAATACGTACTACAGATAATGTATACGGACTCCAACAACGCAGCCGAATATGAGGCCCTTCTACATGGTCTCCGGATGGCAGTATCCATGGGCATTCAACGCCTAGAGGTGCGCGGGGATTCGAACCTCGCGATATCCCCAATAAATGGAGACTTTGATGCCAAGGATCCGAAAATTGCAGCTTATCGCAATGCCGTCCTAAAAATGTTAGCTCGGTTTGAGGGGCTCGAATTTCACCATGTGGCTCGGGAAAACAATCAGGAGGCGGATATCCTTGCCCGCATCGGCGCAAAACGCGATGCGGTCCCTCCCAACATATTTCTGGAAAGTCTCTTCAAGCCATCCGTAGCATGGGAAGGGGACACCGGTAACAACAGTCCGGACCCGGCCAAAATACCCGATACCGAACTCTCTGACACAATCGGAGGCTCCGCCATCGAAATAACACATTTAGCCCATGAAATAATGGCTACTATTGCCCCGTGGACAGAACCATTCCTAGCCTACCTAACTAGACAGGAACATCCGGAAGACCAAAATGAGGCACCCTGCATAGTGCGGCAATCCAAGGCCTACAAGGTCCATGAGGGAGAATTGTACAAGAAAAGCACTACAGGAGTCCTTCAAAGGTGCATCTCCGAAGAGGAAGGGCGGAACCTTTTGGCAGAAATTCACGCCGGACTCGGCGGTCATCACGCCGCAGCTCGGGCTCTTGTAAGCAAGGCCTTCCATACATGATTCTATTGGCCAACAGCCCGGGGAGATGCACAAGACTTGGTCCAACGTTGCGCCGGTTGCCAGCACTTTGCAAATCAAAGCCACATGCCACCCACCGCCCTCCAAACAATCCCCATTACATGGCCCTTCGCGGTCTGGGGGCTTGACATGGTTGGACCCCTTAAAGGGGGAACCCACAATAAAAAATACTTATTGGTCATGGTGGATAAATTCACCAAATGGATAGAGGCTAAACCGGTTAAAACAGCTGAATCCGGACCGGTGATAGATTTCATATCCGGGGTTGTACACCGTTACAGCGTCCCCACAGCATCATCACTGATAACGGCACGAACTTCACGGCCGACGAGGTAAAACTCTGGTGCAGCAAAATGGGCATCAAGCTCGATTATGCTTCAGTCTATCACCCACAAACCAATGGTCAAGTCGAACGAGCAAACAGTCTTATAATGAGCGGCATTAAACCCAGATTAGTGCGTTCCTTAACGGAGTCTGACATGCACTGGGTAGAGGAGCTCGACTCCGTACTCTGGGGGCTGCGGACCATGCCGAATCGTTGTACTGGATATACACCATTTTTTATGGTGTACGGCGCAGAGGCGGTCTTGCCCTGTGACATAATTCATGACTCACCTCGAGTGCACATGTACGAAGAAAGAGAAGCCGAGCTTGATCGGCAGGATAGTCTGGACACCTTGGAGGAAGAGCGCGACGTAGCCAAAGCCCGTTCCGCATTTTACCAGCAATAGGCTCGCAGATACCAAAGCAGAGAAGTACGGGCCAAAACTTATAACGTTGGCGAACTAGTTCTACGACTGCCGGATAAGAAAAAGAACAAGCTCGAGCCCAAATGGGAAGGTCCCTTCATTATCGACCAAGTTCTGACCGGTGGAGCGTACCGACTGCGGGATGCATCGACTAGTCGACTCGAGCCGAACCCATGGAACGCAGACAGGCTTCGAAGATTCTACGCCTAGCACCGGACCCTATGTTAGTCCCCTCCCTTTGTCCATTTTCTGCATATGCATCATCTGTCTTGTTTCCCTTTCTTTCTTTTTATTATTATTTCTCTAGGCCTTCAAGGGTCACCTTGTGCCTCACTCGTACATTACAGATGCGCTAGCCACACTCTTCATACCTGGGGGCTTCTTTCACAGAAGCTTAAATTATTTACCTGGGCCTCACGCCCAACACATGTGTTATACTTCCACATGTACCTTTTTTCACCATTATATGCATCGATATGACTTAAGTTTTGGCCAAGCTGGGTTGCCTGGCTCTTGTATTTATGCCCTACATTCCCGTTAATTCGGCTAGGGCATAAGGGGAGCACCTCTGCGATTGTTACCGCCGGGTCAGCCGGATGTGTACCTCAGACTGGGTGAAGCCGAAAGCTAGCATTCTTAAGGGAATATTCGGTCGGTGAACAAAAGATGACTTTTATTTATTTTCCATATCTGCCCCTAGATTCTTTTTCTGCGCTTCTTGTCGCAGTCCGGACATGCACTTTAGGGCATGCTTACCCAGGGAAAGGAACCCTTAACGGAACTATTCTCCCTGGAAGATGTTTCTTACTACCCATGTAATATAACATAACTAGTTGGGCACTTGTCTGATAAAGCACTAATGACCCCTACGCCTGGTCTCCACGCATCCCCGGTTCTTACATAACCGAGAGGGTATTCGGATACACTCCGGACCGTCGGGTCCCGAGGTTGAAGCGAAAAGGTCCGCCACGACAAATGATCTACAATCCGGCTAGAAGGCATTATACATGTCACTTTAAATTACATAGTCAATTTGACTGGTTGAATTCCTCTTCAATACCATCCAATAGGCTGTCTAGTCTACAGTCCTGTTGGGAATACTTTGCGGCCAATTCTACTTGGCCGTACACTAAGCTCACAGGGATCTCCTTCCCATCGGGCCCCACAGGTCTGACTTCGGCCATGTGGTTCGGGTCAGCCTTCGTGTACCGTGTCTTCACCATTGCCCAGGCTTCCCTGGCGCCCTGACGGCAGGCCGATATATTCCATAATCGGAAGCGCCGCCGCGCTCCCTTCAGCTTTTCTGCAAGCTCTCCAAGGCCTTCGGGTATGGAGACGGATGGCCACAAGGCCTGGGCGACGCCTTGCATCACCTGCCGAACTCGTTCGTGCAGCTGTGAGAGCTCGAGAAGAAGGTCACCTGTTGAACCGGGCATTTCCTCGGTAGGACGACCTGTTAGCATACCTACAGACATAACTCTGTCAGCCAGCTTCCTCGCCGAACTCTTTTTCAAAGTTCGTTCAAGCACTTACTAAATATGCCGCGTCGAAGCCGCCGATTCTCCTTAACAGAATCTGACAGTTGGGCACAAACATCTTTTAGTTCCACGCCCAGCTTGGTGTTGGCATCTAGGAGATCATTCTTCTCCTGCCTCACCCTCGTAAGCACGCTGTCACCAGCCTTAAGCTGGCGTAGGAGCTGTTGCTTATCCGGATTCACTCCAGCGCCATCTGCAATTTTATCATCAGATCTGCATATACGCCGCATCCTATATGACACTTATCATTCGAAGGATATATTACCAGAGGGGGTCTCTTTGGGCTCCCCCGCCGCAGCCAGTGCGGCCTGAAGTTGGGCTCTGCACTCTTCTAGCTCCTGGGACAGTTGAGTATTCTTTTCGGTAAGAACCTGCATAACAAATGATCCTTAAATCAGTTATTCTAACTGTTTCAAGTCTCAGGGGCTACTGATATATATAATCACCAAATTTTCTCACCCGTATGTCTTTTACATACTGCTCCGTGGCTCTGGCTAGACCATTTTGAGCGGCATGGAGGTACGCATCTCCCAAATTGAAGGCATCCGATGCCTCTCGGGAGAAACAAGCGTCACGAAGAACAGTCCGGCGACGCCTGTGGTTCATGGCACTTTCCACCTCGGAATTGGTGGCAAACAGTTTATCCGCATCCTCTGTCGGAGGAGCGCCCGGCGCACGCCTCGCATTCGTTTCCGCCTCCGAATCCGGCCTTGGAGCCTGGCTGGTGGATGCGCAATTAGTAGCCTCTACGGGTATAGTCCGACGAGCGCTCTTTTTCCTGAAAAGAAGGCATGGGCGTTAATATGCCTCTAAGAATAATGTCTTGCAATAAAGACGGTGTGCCGTACCGCTGTGCCGGTGTCTCAATCCGGATTGCGGATCTTTTCAGCCTGCCTGGCCTCGCGGCCCCTTGTTGGCTAGTCGCCGCAGGCTCGACCTTCCGCCTCGAGGACCTCCCCTGGAAAACACAGCTGTTATACGACAATCAAAAACACGCAAGGACGGATCCCTTTTCGAAGTGCTAGGACTTCGGTCTCAGTCACCTATGAGGCTGGAAGTAGCCCTGGGTAATCGGCCGTAATGGCCACCAAAGCGTTGTCATTACTCAATTGGTAAAATACCCCATCGATCAGCTCCACAGATATGTCCGGATCCTCCTGGGAGGCTGGGTCAAGGGACCGTCCAGGGTCCTCGGGTTGTGGAGGGGGGTTGTTTATCTCCCTTTCAGCCTGGCGCAGCTCCTGCGATGAAATCGCTAGACTGAATACTTAACTACGGGAATACAAAATGGATGGGCGAGAAAAAGTCTCCGCTTACCCAGCTCGGAGGATTGTACATGGAAAATCTTCCCTGCGGGTTAACGCGAAGGAATTCCTCCTCTTCTCCCTTGTACAAAGTGGATAAGATCTTTATTAGATCAGCAACCGATCCCGGCCCTTTAAGGCCGTGGCGGGTGGCGTCATCCTCCCCGTTGAAATCCACATGGGGTGGCCTCTATATTGAAGCAGCTGCACCCCCCGCATAATACATATGGCCATGACCTCGATCATGGTCAATCCGGATCGAGCTAAAAAACTTATCCGGCTCATCAGGTAAAGAATGTCCCTGTCATCTTCCTCTAGGGAGCTCCATGGACGCCAGCTCTGGCGCTTCTTCATAGGGGCGTTGTCGAACTCAGGAAGGCCGATTCTAATAGGATCCGGGAGGGGGACATCTTCTATATAAAACCATTCTGAAAGCCAGTCTTCAGACGTCTTCTTTGGGGTTCCGGGCAGGTATCCGGTCCCGGCAATGCGCCACACTTCGGCTCCGCCCACTTGATATATTGACCCCTTCTGAGAACGGGGCACAAGGCAGAACAACTTCTTCCACTGAGCGAAATGAGCCTCACAGCCCAAAAACAACTCGCAAAGGGCTACGAATCCCGCAATATGCAGCATGGAGGCAGGCGTAAGGTTGTGCAACTGGAGGCCGTAGAACTCCAGGAGCCCCCAGAGAAACGAATGAATTGGAAATCCGAGCCCTCTTACCAAATAAGGGACAAGGCATACCCGCTCTCCTTTGGAGGGATTGGGAAGGCTCTCTGCTTGCTCTCCGCCATTATAGGTGGCAAGCACGGCTCGAACCGGGACCATGTACGCTAGGGGAAGAAATCCCTTGGTCTAAAGCATCACTAATTTGCTGTGCGAGACGGAACATCTCTCCCAATCTCCAGGCTTGGGGCTAGGGGAGCGAGAGGAGGAGCTGCGTCGACCGGCCATGATGGAATGGATCTCTGTTGAATGCACTCCGATGAAGGCTCGCCAAGGGAGGATGGTGTGATTTGGATCTGAATCCTCATCTTTTTAATAGGCAGCTCATTCACACAGCTAGGGGGTAAATGTAAAAACACCCTGGCTCTTCACATTCGCCCGACACGTGGGAAGTGGCCATTATTGGGCGTGGAAGCCAAGGAGTGCAACATTCACAAGAGGCCGGACACTATTTCGACAGGTACACGGAATTTGGAGAGGAACCCGCCCTGCAATGCCGAACACAATACTGCGCGCTGAACTCATCGTCATTGAAGCCTGGTTCGGGGGCTACTGAGGGAGTCCTGGATTAGGGGGTCTCCGGACAGCCGGACTATATCCTTTGGCCGGACTGTTGGACTATGAAGATACAAGATTGAAGACTTCGTCTCGTGTCCGGATAGGACTCTACTTGGCGTGGAAGGCAAGCTAGGCAATACGGATATGGACATCTCCTCCTTTGTAACCGACCTTGTGTAACCCTAACCCTCTCCGGTGTCTATATAAACCGAAGGGTTTTAATCCGTAGGACAACAACCACAACATACAATCATACCATAGGCTAGCTTCTAGGGTTTAGCCTCTCTGATCTCGTGGTAGATCTACTCTTGTACTACCCATATCATCAATATTAATCAAGCAGGACGTAGGGTTTTATCTCCATCAAGAGGGCCCGAACCTAGGTAAAACATTGTGTCCCCTGCCTCCTGTTACCATCCGGCCTAGACGCACAGTTCGGGACCCCCTACCCGAGATACGCTGGTTTTTGACACCGACACTGACACTTGTCATTTGAGAGCATCCCATCCTCCAAGGACTTTGAGTGAAAATCATCAAGTGAGGAAAACTCAAAACCAAACACCTACAAACCCCAAGTGATTGAGCATCACTGAAGAGATTGATCCTACATGGATCCGACGCTTGTTACCTTTGAAGACTTCGCATCTTCCAGACGGTTAGGTGTCATGGTCTAGACCATCCAAGAGGAAATTGTGGATCGCCGAGTGACCGCGTCTGTGAAGGTTTGGAAGTCACCTGAAGACTTACCACGAGTGATTGGGTGAGGTCTGTGTGACCTTAGCTCAAGGGGAATACAGTGAGGACTGAGTGTTCTGGACTGCATGTTCAGAACTGGGTGTCCGGGACCGTGTGTCCTCAGGTTTAAATACCTAGCCGCCCTAACCAGACGTACAACTGTCACAGCAGTTGGAACTGGTCTATCAAATCATTGTCTTCACCAAGCTACCTGGTTCCAATTCCTCAACCCTTTCATTTCCTCATTTCTGTGTTGTGAGCTTGTTCATATCTGTTTTAGGACTTTGACTGAAGACTTTCTCAATTTCCTCAGTTCAATTTCTTCAGTCTGTTTGTGTTATCCTGTGTTTACGCTTTCTGTACTTTGTGCTTGTTTTTCATTTCATCATGAAGACCATGCTCATGTTCTATTATGTTTACTTCTGAGTACTTATTCCGCTGCAAGTAGTTCTTCACTCAGGAATTTCCTCACCCTGAAATTCCTTAGTGAAGAATTCATAAAATCGCCTATTCACCCCCCTCTAGTCGATATAGCGCACTTTCAGAATGCTAGCAAAGTGCATAAGTTTAATCAATGACAATTTCAATCACTTTTTCTAGCATCATAACAACAATTCTTTCTTATAAAACTTCTCATGTTATAGTAGCAACCAATTCACATGTTAAGGTTCAAACAATGAATTCTCTCGAAACTTAACAACCTATGTTCTCAGTCACCAAGCAATTGCAATTCAACTTATTCAACAAAGTTTAAGTAAGAGCTCCACATACTCAACCATCATATAGTCTTCTATGATTGCTAACACTCACCTTGTACACAGGAGCAAAACATTTCAACCAGACACATAGAAAGATAGGGGCTTATAATTTCGCCTCCCAACATATTCACCTCAAGGGTGATGTCAACAATAATAACTCATGCTACCCATATCCAACTGGATATATGTGCCTAGATCTTTCCTCACCACATGATGCTTGCCAAAAGAGAAAAATAAAAAGGAATAGAGAGAAAAACTTTGACTCTTTGCATAAAAGTAAATACTGAAAAGTAAAATATAGGCCCATTCGTAGAGGGGAGAAAAGGTTGCCATGCGCTTATTTGTTTGCATGCTCAACCCCTTAGTGCAAAAGAACATCACATTATATTGCCCCTTGTGATAGCAACCTTTATTATGCAGTCTGTCGCTTTTATTGCTTTACCAGCACAAGTTCATACAACGCTCAATTTTCTCTTACACAAAATGATCTTACACTTCTAAAAGCAATTTTTATTGCCTTATTGCACTGATGACAACTTACTTGAAGGATCTTGCTCAATCCTTAGGTACGTATGGTGGACTCTTGAAAATAAGATTTTGGTTTAAGGGTTTTTGGATGCACAAGTAGTATCTCTACTTGGTGCGGAATTTTTGGCTAGCAAAGATGGGGGGCAAGAACCACATGTTGAAGGATCTATGGCAATATAACTTCTATGTGAATATGAACAAACATAAACCATTACGTTGTCTTCCTTGTCCAACGTCAACAATTTTGGCATATAATGTTTTGATGGGGGCTCACAATCACAAAAGATTTCCATGATGGTCTATTTATATGTGAAAGTTCTCTTCCTTATACTAATTATTCGTGAATTGCTTGTATGACCAATATTGTGATTGTCAAGCCTTAAAAGATTTCACTTTCTAAACCCAATGTGATGCTACCACTAGGCATGATATTATTTCAACTTCATGACATTCAATTTATTCAACAATTTACTCACAGGATGTAAGTGAAGCACAAGAGTAAATGACATAGGAAAAGAGCTTCGTTGACGGGATGTCAATGCTGCTTACTTAGCCTCCCTGGCAACTATTTGAGGACTCTATTATTTAAAAACTTTAAGATCTAAGTGCTTTATTAAAACAGAAAGCAAAACAAAATAAAATGACAATCCAAGGATGGCACACATCATGTGAAGAAGCAAAAACTTAGGCTCAACCGATACTAACCGATAATTGTTGAAGAAGAAAGGTGGGATGCCTACCGGGGCATCCCCAAGCTTAGATGCTTGAGACCTCTTGAAATATTATCTTGGGGTGCCTTGGGCATCCCCAAGCTTGAGCTTTTATGTCTCCTTAATCCCTCTCATATCGCGGTTTTCCTAAATCTCAAAAGCTTCATCCACACAAAACTCAACAAGAACTCATGAGATAAGTTAGTATAAACCAATGCAAAAACCTTATCATTCTTTACTGTAGAAAATCACTAAAATTATTATTTAACATTGCATACTATATGGCTCTGCATATTTAATACTCCTATCCTCAAATAGAATCATTAAACAAGAAAACATATGCAAACAATGCAAACATCACAGCAATCTGCCAAAACAGTACAGTGTGTAAAGAATGCAAGCGTATCAATACTTCCCTAACTCCAAAAATTATGAAAATTTTATACACTGTAGAAAATTTATAAGAGAAAATTTTACACACTATAGAAAATTTATAGGAGCTCATTTTGTAAAAAGTTTCAACATTTTATCACATTCTGACTTTTCTAGGGAATTTTTGCAACATCGGTAAACTTTCTGTTTTCAAACAACAACATGTATACTTGCAAAATAAGCATGGCAAAGGCTACCATTGCCACTTTTATTGAAATAAAAAGATGAAAAACAATATTCTGAACAGAAAGCAAATCCTAAAAAAATAAAATGACGCTCCAAGCAAAACACATATCATGTGACGAATGAAAACATAGCTCCAAGTGAGGTTACCGATAATGTTGAAGACGAAAGAGGGGATGCCTTCCGGGGCATCCCCAAGCTTAGTTGCTTGTATCTTCCTTGAATATTTCCTTGGGGGTGACTTGGGCATCCCCAAGCTTAGGTTCTTGTCACTCCTTATTCTCCTCATATCGACATCGCACCCAAAACTTGAAAACTTCAATCACACAAAACTTAACGGAACTTTGTGAGATAGGTTAGTATGATAAAGAGCAAACCATTTCACTTTTGGCACTGCCAAAGACAAGATTCATAATTTTTCTCACACAATGCCTACTGTAGCATATCATTTCCACAAATTATATTGAGTAATATAAGCCATAGAAACTAGAAAACAAGCAAACTATGCATTGAAAACAGAATCTGCCCAAAGCAGAGTCTGTAATGATACAATGGTGATAGGAGCAACATTATTTGGGAGAGATACCTTTTTACCTTTATTCTTTCTTCTTTTCTTCTTCTTCACCACATCATGTGTGGGTTTAATTAATTTTTTCAAGCTTCTTGTTGAAAAGATTGATTGGATAGGAAGCTCCTCGTTACCTGATTCATCATAATAAACACTAGGAGGGTATTGGGAAACATTTTCCCTTTCATTAGGTAGTTGGCAATATAAGGATTCTCAATGCAATTTACCACACAAAACATATAAATTTCTTCTAGATCAAAATCAAGAAATCTCTCGGGATTTGGAAAAACCTTAGTTATATGTTTCATTTCTTCATACCCCAAAAGAAGACTAAGCTCTTTATGATGCTCAAGGGAAATCAAGGTATCACAATTTTTGGACATGAATTGATCATGAAACAATTTGCATTGGAGATTTAAATCAACATGTTCATTGCAAAGTTCACAGGGAAGGTGAAAATAATTACATCTTTCAGCACAATCATCTAGCCTCTCTTGCAACTTTTTCATTTCTAAATATTTATGATTCTTACAAAATCTATCTTCCCTTTTTGGTGTGCAAAGGCACTCCCAATTCACTCCGCAAAAAGTAACATGCTTATAAGAAATATTTTTTCATGACTTGTGAAATCATCATTAGCATTTTGGATATTCAAAGAATTCACACTAACAACATTGCAATCATGCTCATCATTCAAATATTTTGTGCCAAACATTTTATTGACTTCTTCTTCCAACAATTGAGCACAATTTTCCGATCAAGCATTTTCAAGAAAGATATTATAAAGATGTTGGGTAACGTAGTAATTTCAAAAAAATTCCTACGCACATGCAAGATCATGGTGATGCACAACAACGAGAGGGGAGAGTATCGTCTACGTACCCTCATAGACCGTAAGCGGAAGCGTTATGACAACGTGGTTGATGTAGTCGCACGTCTTCACAGTTGACCAATCTAGTACCGAAGATACGACACCTCCGCGACCTGCACATGTTCGGCTCGCTGACGTCCCGCGAACTCACGATCCAGTAGAGCTTCGAGGGAGAGCTTCATCAGCACGATGGCGTGATGACGGTGATGATGTTGCTACCGGAACATGGCTTCGCCTAAGAACCGCTACGATATTACCGAGGTGGATTATGGTGGAGGGGGCACCACACACGGCTAAAGATCAATGATCAACTTGTGTGTCTATGGGGTGCCCTCCTCCCCGTATATAAACGAGTGGAGGAGGGGGAGGGCCGGCCCTCCTATGGCGCGCCCCATGGGGAGTCCTACTCCCACAGGGAGTAGGATTCCCCCCTTTCCATGTAGTAGGAGTAGGAGAAGGAAGGAGGAAAAGGGGCGCCACCCCCCTTCCTATTCCAATTCGGACTAGAGGGGGAGGGGGCGCGGCCTGCCCTGGCAGCCCCTCCTATCTTTCCACTAAGGCCATAAGGCCCATTAAACTCCCTGGGGGGTTTCGGTAACCCCCCGGTACTCCGGTATATGCCCGAACTTCACTGGGAACCCTTCTGATGTCCAAACATAGTCGTCCGATATATCGATCTTTATGTCTCAACCATTTCGAGACTCCTCGTCATGTCCATGATCAAATCCAGGACTCTGAACTACCTTCAGTACATCAAAACACATAAACTCGTAATACCGTTCGTCACCGAACGTTAAGCGTGCGGACGCTACGGGTTCGAGAACTATGTAGTCATGACCGAGACATGTCTCTGGTCAATAACCAATAGCGGAGCCTGGATGCTCATATTGGTTCCTACATATTGTACGAAGATCTTTATCGATAAAACCGCATAACTATATACGTTGTTCCCTTTGTCATCAATATGTTACTTGTCCGAGATTCGATTGTTGGTATCTCAATACCTAGTTCAATCATGTTACCGGCAAGTCTCTTTAATCGTTCTGTAATGCTACATCCCGTAACTAACTCATTAGCTACATTGCTTGCAAGGCTTATAGTGATGTACATTACCTAGAGGGCCTAGAGATACCTCTCCGACAATCGGAGTGACACATCCTAATCTTTATCCATGCCAACTCAACAAACACCATCAGAGACACCTGTAGAGCACCTTTATAATGACCCAATTACATTGTGATGTTTGGTAGCACACAAAGTGTTCCTCCGGTATTCGGGAGTTGCATGATCTCATAGTCATAGGAACATGTATAGTTATGGAGAAAGCAATAGCAACAAACTAAACGATCATCGTGCTAAGCTAACGGATGGGTCAAGTCAATCACATCATTCTATAATGATGTGATCCTGTTAATCAAATGACAACTCATGTCTATGGTTAGGAAACATGACCATCATTGATTCAACGAGCTAGTCAAGTAGAGGCAAACTAGTGACACTCTATTTGTCTATGTATTCACACATGTACTAAGTTCCCGGTTAATACAATTCTAGCATGAATAATAAACATTTATCATGATATAAGGAAATATAAATAAAAACTTTATTATTGCCTCTAGGGCATATTTCCTTCAGTCTCCCACTTGCACTAGAGTCAATAATCTAGATTACATTGTAATGATTCTAACACCCATGGAGTCTTGGTGCTGACCATGTTTTGCTCGTGAGAGAGGCTTAGTCAACGGGTCTGCAACATTAAGATCCGTATGTATCTCGCAAATCTCTATGTCTCCCTCCTTGACTTGATCGCGGATGGAATTGAAGCGTCTCTTGATGTGCTTGGTTCTTTTGTGAAATCTGGATCCCTTTGCCAAGGCAATTGCACCAGTATTGTCACAAAAGATTTTCATTGGACCCGATGCACTAGGTATGACACCTAGATCGGATATGAACTCCTTCATCCAGACTCCTTCATTTGCTCCTTCTGAAGCAGCTATGTATTCCGCTTCACACGTAGATCCCGCCATGACGCTCTGCTTGGAACTGCACCAACTGACAGCTCCACCATTCAATATAAATACATATTCGGTTTGTGACTTAGAGTCATCCGTATCAGTGTCCAAGCTTGCATCGACATAACCGTTTACGACGAGCTCTTTGTCACCTCCATAAACGAGAAACATATCCTTAGTCCTTTTCAGGTATTTTAGTATGTTCTTGACCATTGTACAGTGATCCACTCCTGGATTACTTTGGTACCTCCCTGCTAAACTTATAGCAAGGCACACATCAGGTCTGGTACCCAGCATTGCATACATGAAAGAGCCTATGGCCGAAGCATAGGGAACACCTTTCATTTTCTCTCTATCTTCTGCAGTGTTCGGGCATTGAGTCTGACTCAACTTCACACCTTGTAATACAGGCAAGAACCCTTTCTTTGCCTGATCCATTTTGAACTTCTTCAAAACTTTATCAAGGTATGTGCTTTGCGAAAGTCCAATCAAGCGTCTTGATCTATCTCTGTAGATCTTGATGCCCAATATATAAGCAGCTTCACCGAGGTCTTTCATAGAAAAATGCTTATTCAAGTATCCTTTTATGCTATTCAGAAATTCAGTATCATTTCCGATCAACAATATATCATCTACATATAATATCAGAAATGCTGGGCTCCCACTCACTTTCTTGTAAATACAGGCTGCTCCAAAAGTCTGTACAAAACCATATGCTTTGATCACACTATCAAAGCGTATATTCCAACTCCGAGAGGCTTGCACCAGTCCATAAATGGATCACTGGAGCTTGCACACTTTGTTAGCACCTTTTGGATCGACAAAACATTCTGGTTGCATCATATACAATTCTTCTTTAAGGTATCCATTAAGGAATGCAGCTTTGACATCCATTTGCTAAATTTCCTAATCATAAAATGCGGCAATTGCTAACATAATTCGGACAGACTTAAGCATCGCTACGGGTGAGAAGGTCTCATCGTAGTCAACTTCTTGAACTTGTCAAAAACCTTTTGCAACAAGTCGAGCTTTGTAGACAGTAACATTACCGTCAGCGTCAGTCTTCTTCTTGAAGATCCATTTATTCTCTATGGCCTCCAATCATCGGGCAAGTCAACCAAAGTCCATAGTTTGTTCTCATACATGGAACCCATCTCATATTTCATGGCCTCAAGCCATTTTGTGGAATCTGGGCTCATCATCGCTTCCTCATAGTTCGTAGGTTCATCATGGTCAAGTAACATGACTTCCAGAACAGGATTACCGTACCACTCAGGTGCGGATCTTACTCTGGTTGACCTACGAGGTTCAGCAGTAACTTGATCAGAAGTTTCATGGTCATCATCATTAGCTTCCTCACTTACTGGTGTAGGAAACACTAGAACTGATTTCAGTGATGAACTACTTTCCAATAAGGGAGAAGGTACGATTACCTCATCAAGTTCTACTTTCCTCCCACTCACTTCTTTCGAGAGAAACTCTGTCGGTGTCAAAACCGACGGATCTCGGGTAGTGGGTCCCGAACTGTGCATCTAAGGCGGATGGTAACAGGAGGCAGGGGACACGATGTTTTACCCAGGTTCGGGCCCTCTTGATGGAGGTAAAACCCTACGTCCCGCTTGATTATTCTTGATAATATGGGTAGTACAAGAGTTGATCTACCACGAGATCGAAGAGGCTAAACCCTAGAAGCTAGCCTATGGTATGATTGTATGTTGTCCTACGGACTAAAACCCTCCGGTTTATATAGACACCGGAGGGGGCTAGGGTTACACAAGGTCGGTTACAAAGGAGGAGATATACATATCCGTATTGCCTAGCTTGCCTTTCACACTAAGTAGAGTCCCATCCGGACACGGGACAAAGTCTTCAATCTTGTATCTTCATGGTCCAACAGTCCGGCCAAAGGATATAATCTGGATGTCCGGATACCCCCTAATCCAGGACTCCCTCAGTAGCCCCCGAACCAGGCTTCAATGACGATGAGTCCGGCGCGCAGTGTTGTCTTCGGCATTGCCAGGCGGGTTCTTCTCCAAATTTCGAACATTTGTTAAGCAGTGTCTGGTCCCATAAATGCTGGACCTCTTGGCTTCTATGCCCAATAAGGGCTATCTTCCACGCGTCGAATGAATGCGAGGCGCCAGGGCGTTTTTACATTCGCCCCCCTAGCCAGATAAATAAATTGTCTATTAAAGGGATGGGGATTCTTAGATCCAACCCATACCATCCTCCCCCAGCGAGAATCCATTGGAGCGCGCTTCGGAAAGATCCACTCCAGCATGGCCGACCTCCGCAGCTCCTCCTCCCGCCCCCGTAGCCCTAAGACCGGTGATTGGGAGAGGTGTTCAGTCCCACACAGTCGATTAGTCGAACTGCAGACTAAGGGATTTCTCCCTCCAACGTATATGGTGCTCGTCCGAGCCGGGCTCGCCACCTACAATGGCGGGGAGCAAGCGGAGAGCTTCCCCAGCCCCTCTACGGGGGAGCGGGTATGCCTTGTTCCTTATTTATTGAGGGGACTCGGATTTCCAATTCATCTGTTCCTCCACGGGCTCCTGGAGTTTTACGGCCTCCAACTGCATAATTTCACCCCTGCTTCCATTTTACACATCGCCGGCTATGTTGCCCTCTGCGAGTTATTCCTGGGCTGCGAGGCTCATTTCGAGCTGTGGAAAAGGTTATTTTGCCTCGTCTCTCGCACACAGAAGGGTTCACTTTATCAAGTGGGCGGAGCCGAAATATGGCGCATCGCCGAAACCGGATACCTGTCCGGTACTCCGAAGAAGACGTCCGAAGACTGGCCTTCGGAATGGTTTTATATGGAGGACGTCCCCCTTCCGGACCCTGTTCGGCGGGGTCTTCCTGAGTTCAGCAATGCTCCTCGGAAGAAACGCCAAAGTTGGCGCCCATGAAGCCCCCAGGAGGAAGACAACGGAGAAGTCCTTTACCTGATGAACCGGATTAAAGTGCTGGCTCAATCAGGATTGACAGTAATCGAGTTTATGTCAATATGCATGATGCGGGGAGTGCAACCACTTCAATATCGAGGGCACCCCTTGTGGTGTTTTAACGGGGAAGATGACGCCACCCGTTGCGGGCGTAAGGGTCTGGACAACGCTGCCGCTTTAGCAAAATTTCTGTCCAAATTGTTCAAGGGAGAGGAAGAGGAGTTCATCCGCATCAAGCCACGGGATGGATTCTCCATGTACAACCCTCCAAGCTGGGTGAGTTATATCTCCTTACTCCCATTCTTCCCGCATTCTTTGTCGTAGGTACTCACCTTGCCATTTTGCGGCAGGAACTGCGAAAAGCCATAAGGGAGGTCAGCAGCCCATCTCCACAACCAGAGGACCCTGACCGGGCCCTCGGTCCCGGACTCGAAGAAGATCTGGACATATTCGTGGAGCTGATAGACCGGCAGTTCTATCAATTAAGCTGTGATGACGCCATGGTGGCCATTATGGCCGACTATCTCGGACTGCTTCCTGCATCGCACATAAGAAAAACCAAAAATCCCAACTCCAAAAACTAGGATCCCCTTTTAGACACTTCACCTACCATATACATATGGTGTTTTACAGGGAAGGCATTTGGGACGCCATGCCGAACCCGCAGCAACTCGCCAACAAGAGGCACCGAGGCCGGGCAGGCCAAAAAGGAAGGCAGTCAGGATGGAGACGCCGACGCAGAGGTATGACAGAAACCTCGCTCCGTGGTTGTCGTCTTTCTTGAAATGTAATGATGTCCATGTTTCTTTAACAGAAAAAACGCTCGCTAGAATATGTCTGGTGAGGCTGCTGATCACGCTTCCACCAGTCGGGCTCCAGGACCGGACATATAGGCGGAAGCCGGCATGGGGAGGACGCCGGATACTCCCCCTACAGAGGATGCGGATAGGCTATCCGCTACAAATTCAGAAGTGGAGAGCGCCATGAATCATAGGCATCGCCGGGCCGTACTCCGCAACGCTTGCTTCTCACCAGAGGCATTTGATGCCTTCAATTCTGGAGAGGCATACCTCCATGCTGCTCAAAATGGTCTAGCCAGAGCCACGGACCAGTATGTAAAGGATGTACGGGTAAGCAAATCTGACGATTATATGTATCAGTAGCCCCTGAGACTTTAAACAGTTAGCAGAACTGATTTAAGGATCATCTCATTGTGCAGGTTCTTACAGAGAAGAATACTCGACTATCACAGGAGCTGGAGGAATGCAAGATCCAACTTCGGGCCGCTGTTGCCGCATTGGAGGAACCCAAAAAGTCCCCAGCTGGTAACATTTCTTTCAAAGAATGATAGGTACCATATAGCGTGCGGCATGGCTGCAGATCTAACAATAGATGTTGCAGATGAATCCGGAGAGAATCCGGAGGACCAGCATGCCGTAAGACAGCTAAAGGCTGGCGAACGCGTGCTGACTGAGGTCAGGCGGGAGAAAAACAAGCTCCAAGACGCCAATACCAAGCTGAGCGTGGAACTGCAAGATGTTCGAGCCCAACTTGCGGACTCCGAGAAGGAGAATAAGCGGCTTCGACGCGGCATATTCAGTAAGTGCTTGAACGAACCCTTAAAAAAAGGGAATGGTGGAGAAGCCGACTAACAGAGTTATGTCTGCAGGTATGCTGACGGGTCGTCCCGCGGAGGAGATGCCCGGATCTACGGGTGATCTTCTATCCGAGCTCTCACAACTGCACGAACAAGTTCGGCAGGTGATGCAAGGTATTGCCCAGGCTTTGTGGCCATTATTCTCCCTGCCAAAAGGCATTGGAGAGCTTGCGGAGAAGCTCAAGGGAGCACGGCCGTGCTTCTGATTATGGAAGATATCGGCCTACTATCAAGGTGCCAGGGAAGCCTGGGCTATGGTGAAGACGCGGTATACCAAGGCTGACCCAAACCACATGTCCGAGGTCGGACCTGTGGGGCCCGATGGGAAAGAGATCCCCGTTAGCTTAGTCTATGGGCATGTAGAATTAGCCGCAAAGTATTCCCAACAGGATTGTAGGCTGGACCTCCTGTTGGATGGTATAGAAGAGGAATTTAGTCAGTCTACATGACTATGTAATTAAAGAGACATGTATGACGCCTTCTAGCCGGATTGTAAATCATTTGTCATGGCAGACCTTTTCGCTTAAACCTCGGGACCCGATAGTCCAGAGTGTGTCTGAATACCCGCTTAGTTATATAAGAACCGGGGTATGCGTGGAGACCAGGCGTAGGGGTCATTGGTGCTTAAACAGACAAGTGCCCAACTAGTTATGTTATATTACATGGGTAGTAAGAAACATCTTCGAGGGAGAATAGTTCCGTTAAGGGTTCCTTTCCCTGGGCTTGCATGCCCTAAAGTGCATGTCCGTACTGCGAGAGGAAACGCAGGCAAAAACATCTAGGGGCACATATGGAAAATAAATAAAAATCATCTTTTGTTCACCGACCGAATATTCACTTAAGAACGCTAGCTTTCGGCTTCACCCAGTCTGAGGTACACATCCGGCTGACCCGACAGTAACAATCGCAGAGGTGCTCCCCTTATGCCCTAGCCGAATTAACGGGAACGTAGGGCATAAATACAAGAGCCAGGCAACCCAGCTTGGCCAAAACTTAATTCATATCGATGCATATAGTGGCAAAAAAAAGGTACATGTGGAAGAATAACACATGTGCGGGGCGTGAAGCCTAGATAGATAATTAGGCTTTTGTGTAAGAAGCCCCCAGGTATAATGAGCGCGGTTAGCACATCTATAATGTGCAAGCGAGGCACAAGTGGGCCCTTGAAGGCCTAGAGAAAGAATAAAAGAAAGAAAGAGAAAAAAGACAAATAATGTATATGCAAAAAATGGATAGAGGAAGGAGACGAACATAGAGTCCGGCGCTAGGCATAGAATCTTCGGAGCCTGGCTGCGTTCCATGGGTTCGGCTCAAGTCGATTATTCGATGCATCCCGCAGACGGTATGCACCACCGGTCAGAACTTGGTCAATAATGAAGGGACCTTCCCATTTGGGCTCGAGCTTGGACTTTTTCTTCTCCGGCAGGCGTAGAACTAACCCGCCAACGTTATAAGTTTTGGCCCGTACTTCTCTGCTTTGGTATCTGCGAGCCTGTTGCTGATAAAATGCGGAACGGGCTTTTGCCACATCGCGCTCCTCCTCCAGGGTGTCCAGACTGTCCTACCGATCGAGCTCGGCTTCTCTTTCTTTGTACATGCGCACTCGAGGTGAGTCATGAATTATGTCGCAGGGCAGAATTGCCTCTGCGCCGTACACCATAAAGAAGGGTGTATATCCGGTAGTGCGATTCGGCGTGGTCCGCAGCCCCCAGGGTACGGAGTCGAGCTCCTCTACCCAGTGCGTGTTAGACTCCTTTAAGGACCTCACTAATCTGGGTTTAATGCCGCTCATGATAAGTCCATTTGCTCGCTCAACTTGGCCGTTGGTTTGTGGGTGACAGACGAAAGCATAATCGAGCTTGATGCCCATGTTGCTACACTAGAGTTTTACCTCGTCGGCCGTGAAGTTCGTGCCGTTGTCAGTGATGATGCTGTGGGGGACGCCATAACAATGTACAACCCCGGATATGAAGTCTATTACCGGTCTGGATTCAGCTGTTTTAACAGGTTTGGCTTCTATCCATTTGGTGAATTTATCCACCATGACCAGTAAGTATTTTTTCTTATGGGTTCCCCCTTTAAGGGGTCCAACCATGTCAAGCCCCCAGACCGCGAAAGGCCAGGTAATGGGGATTGTTTGGAGGGCGGTGGGTGGCATGTGGCTTTGGTTTGCAAAAAGCTGGCAACCGGCGCAGCGTTGGACCAAGTCCTGTGCGTCTGCCCGGGCCGTCGGCCAATAAAAACCTGTACGGAAGGCCTTGCTTACAAGGGCCCGGGCTGCGGCATGGTGGCCGCCGAGTCCGGCATGAATTTCTGCCAAAAGTTTCCGCCCTTCCTCTTCGGAGATGCACCTTTGAAGGACTCCGGTAGTGCTTTTCTTATACATCTCTCCGTCGTGGACCCTGTAGGCTTTAGATCGCCGCACTATGCAGCATGCCTCATTTTGGTCCTCGGGAAGTTCCTGCCTAGTTAGGTAGGCCAGGAATGGTTCTGTCCATGGGGCGATGACGACCATTATTACGTGGGCTGAAGGTGTTATTTTGGTGGCAGAGCCTCCGATTATGTCAAAGTGTTCGGTATCGGGCATTTTGGCCGGGTCTGGACTATTGTTACCGGTGTCCCCTTCCCATACCACCGATGGCTTAAACAACCTCTCCAAAAAGATGTTGGGGGGGCCGCGTCGCATTTTGCGTCGATGCGGGCGAGGATATCTGTCGCCTGATTGTTTTCCCGAGCCACATGGTGAAATTCGAGCCCCTCGAACCGAGCTGACATCTTTAGGACGGCGTTTCGATAGGCCGCCATCTTTGGATCCTTGGCATCGAAGTCTCCATTTATTTGGGATATTGCGAGGTTCGAATCCACACGCACCTCCAGGCGTTGAATGCCCATGGAGACTGCCATTCGAAGACCATGCAACAGGGCTTCGTATTCGGCTGCGTTGTTGGAGTCTATATACAGTATCTGCAGTACGTACTGAACGATATCTCCAGTTGGGGACGTCAGGACGATGCCAGCCCCCAGACCAGCCAACATTTTGGAGCCGGCGAAGTGCATGATCCAATTGGAGTATGTGCCGTACTCTTTAGGGAGTTCGGCTTCCATCCATTTGGCAACAAAGTCGGCCAATACTTGCAATTTAATGGCTCGCCGAGGTTTGTATGTTATGTCGAACGGGAGGAGCTCAATGGCCCATTTGGCAATCCGGCCCGTGGCGTCGTAGTTGTTTATAATATCATTAAGTGGCACTTCCGAGGCTACTATAATCAAACACTCTTGAAAGTAGTGGCGCAGCTTCCGGGATGCCATGAATACCGCATAGGCTATCTTTTGATAATGTGGGTACCGTGATTTGCATGGAGTGAGGACAGTGGATACATAATATACCGGCTTTCGAAGAGGGAATTTATGTCCGTCCGCTTCTCGTTAGACAACGAGCACTGCGCTTACAACCTGATGAGTTGCCGCAATGTATAACAACATTGGTTCGCCAATGTTTGGCGCGGCCAGGATTGGGTTGGTTGCCAGTATGGCTTTTATTTCTTCCAATCCGGCTGTCGCGGCGTCCGTCCACCCGAAGTGTTCGGTGCGCCGAAGGAGGCGATAAAGGGGTAATGCCTTTTCTCCTAAGCGGGAGATAAAGTGGCTTAGAGCCACCACACATCCAGTTAATTTCTGGATTTGTTTGAGGTCTGTTGGGGTAGCCAACTGTGACAAAGCTCAAATTTTTGCCGGATTAGCTTCAATGCCTCTACTGGAGACAATGAAGCCCAGGAGCTTTCTGGCTGGTACGCCGAAAATGCATTTTTCCGGATTGAGCTTGATGTCGTATGCTCGGAGGTTGTCGAATGTGAGCCTCAAGTCGTCTATTAGAGAGTCGACGTGTTTGGTTTTAACGACCACAGCATCTATGTATGCCTCTACTGTTTTGCCGATCTGTTTCTCCAGACATGTCTGAATCATGCGCTGATACGTTGCGCCGGTGTTTTTGAGCCCAAAAGGCATTGTGTTGAAACAGAATGGGCCGTATGGTGTGATAAATGCTGTTGCGGCTTGGTCGGACTCCACCATCTTGATTTGGTGGTAGCCGGAGTATGCATCGAGGAAACACAATGACTCGTGTCCTGCGGTAGCATCGATAATTTGATCAATGCGGGGGAGGGGGAAGGGATCCTTTGGGCAAGCCTTGTTGAGGTCCTTGAAATCGACACATAGGCGCCAGGATTTGTCCTTCTTTCGTACCATCACCAGTTTTGCTAGCCAGTCCGGGTGTTTTATTTCTCTAATGAATCCGGCCTCCAATAACTTGGCTAGTTCCTCTCCTATAGCCTGTCTCTTAGGTTCAGAGAAACGCGGAAGAGCCTGCTTGACCGGCTTGAATCCCTTTAGGATATTGAGGCTGTGCTCGGCCAGCCTGCATGGGATTCCTGGCATGTCTGAGGGGTGCCAGGCGAATATGTCCCAATTCTCGCGCAGGAACTCTCGTAGTGCGGCGTCCACGGTGGGGTTTAACTGTGCGCAGATGGAGGCTGTTTTTGTAGGGTCCGTTGGGTGGACTTGGAATTTGACTATTTCATCCGCTGGTTTAAAAGAGGTGGACTTGGATCTCTTGTCAAGTATCACATCGTCCCTGTCCACTATGGAGCATAGTGCAGTTAATTCCTCGGCCAAAAGGGCTTCGGATAATGCCTCGAGGGCCAATGCGGCTGTTTTGTTTTCGGCGCAGAGTGCTGTGTCCGGATCACTAACGAGAGTGATGATTCCGTTGGGCCCGGGCATTTTGAGCTTCATGTACCCATAATGGGGTATGGCTTGGAAGATCGTGAAAGCCTCCCGTCCCAAAAGGGCGTGGTATCCACTACTGAACAGGGCCACTTGGAATGTAATTTCTTCGGACCTATAGTTCTCCGGCATGCCGAATACCACATCTAGTGTGATTTTCCCAGCATAATGTGCTTCCCAACTGGGGATGATTCCTCTGAAGGTTGTGCTGCTTTGCTCAATGCGGTTCCAGTCTATTTCCATATTTTGAAGAGTTTCTTCGTAGATGAGGTTTAATCCACTGCCGCCGTCCATGAGTACTTTGGTGAGTCGAAAGCCGAACACAATTGGACTGAGGACCAGTGCAGCTGGTGCTCGGGCTGTTCGGAATTTAGGTTCGTCACTGGCATTGAAGGTAATAGCCGTGTCGCTCCATGGATTTATTGCTGCTACGTGGCAGATTTCGGCAATGCTGCGGAGTGTTCGCTTGCGCCTATTATTTGATGCAAAGGTCTCAAAGACTGTTAATACTGTATTGTTATCCCTGGGATGGTGCTCTGTGGCATCTGGGATGAGAAGATCCTCGCCGCTTTTGGCCACCTGCCGGAGTATCCAACATGCTCTAAGGCTGTGTGTTGGTATGGTATCCGCTGTACTATGAATTTTGCAGGGTCCGTTGAGCCATCCCTCCAATACGGTTCCACGCCCTGTAGAGGGTTTTTCCTTCTTTGTAATTAACTCGGGTGTCTTATGATAGTGCACCCTTTTACTTCGGACTGGGTGTATATTCGGAGCTGGATTATCCCAAAATTTCGTTTCAGTTTTCCAGGCACTTTCCATCGCACAGTACTTTCGTACTATGGATGCCAAGTCGGTGAAGCGTGATATGTCACGGCGACTTATGGCGTTAAGGATTCCCTTGTCCGTGCAGTTATTGCAGAAAAGTGAGACTACGTCTTCCTCGCGCAGTCCTTAACCTTGTTCATCACAAGGAGGAATCTGGCCCAATAATGATGTATTGTTTCATGGGGCTCTTGCCTAATGTGGGAAAGATTTTTTTTGGGGGGGGGGGGGGGGGGGGTTTGAGTCCGAACCCCTACCTGATCTGAGACCCAGTGGCCGAGGAGTTTCCGATCTTGGAAGTTCGGATTCCGGGATGTTGCCCGATGAGTCTGGCCCGCTGCCTGACTCGAGGTTTAGGGCTTGGGTGATGTCCTCCCGTAAACGGGTATCCGGCTTGGAGAGCTCAGGAATCTGGACATAGTTAGTCCTCAAGATAGAGGAAGAATCGACGCATTGTTCCTCCACCACCACAACATGATGGGTGACCAGTGGAGAGTTAATCTCCCTTTGATCGGGTTTAAGCCCAATCCGATCATAGTCCGTAGCGACTCCCAAGGCGGCGATGCGATCTAAGAGCTCGTTTAGGGAAGAGAGCTCCATTGGATCCATCTGCTCGGCGAATTCCGAGCCGACGTGGAGGCTGTTTTTGATGACCCGAGAAGTCATCGTCGGTGCAGCAGCCGAACAGGCGGTCATGATGAAACTGCCTAGCCGGAGAGTTTGGCCGACAGCCAGGGCTCCCCCGGCGGTAATGTTGTTTTTAACAACGAGATGAGGCATCCTTCCTTATGGCGACGGCACAGAGGAACTCTCAATGAAAGCACCAATGTCGGTGTCAAAACCGGCGGATCTCGGGTAGGGGGTCCCGAACTGTGCGTCTAAGGCGGATGGTAACAGGAGGCAGGGGACACGATGTTTTACCCAGGTTCAGGCCCTCTTGATGGAGGTAAAACCCTACGTCCTGCTTGATTATTCTTGATAATATGGGTAGTACAAGAGTTGATCTACCACGAGATCGGAGAGGCTAAACCCTAGAAGCTAGCCTATGGTATGATTGTATGTTGTCCTATGGACTAAAACCCTCCGGTTTATATAGACACCGGAGAGGGCTAGGGTTACACAAGGTCGGTTACAAAGGAGGAGATATACATATCCGTATTGCCTAGCTTGCCTTCCACGCCAAGTAGAGTCCCATCCGGACACGGGATGAAGTCTTCAATCTTGTATCTTCATGTTCCAACAGTCCGGCCAAAGGATATAATCCGGATGTCCGGATACCCCCTAATCCAGGACTCCCTCAAACTCCTTCTCTAGAAAGGATCCATTCTTAGCAACGAATATCTTGCCTTCGGATATTTGATAGAAGGTGCACCCAACAGTCTCCTTTGGGTATCCTATGAAGATACATTTCTCCGATTTGGGTTCGAGCTTATCAGGTTGAAGCTTTTTCACATAAGCATCGCAGCCCCAAACTTTAAGAAATGACAACTTGGGTTTCTTGCCAAACTACAGTTCATAAGGTGTCATCTCAACGGATTTAGATGGTGCCTTATTTAATGTGAATGTAGCCATCTCTAAAGCATAACCCCAAAATGATAGCGGTAAATCAGTGAGAGACATCATAGATCGCACCGTATCTAGTAAAGTATGATTGCGACGTTCGGACACACCATTACGCCATGGTGTTCCAGGTGGCATGAGTTGCCAAACTATTCCACATTGTTTCAAATGAAGTCCAAACTCATAACTCAAATACTCACCTCCACGATCAGATCGTAGAAACTTGATTTTCTTGTTACGATGATTTTCCACTTCACTCTGAAATTCTTTGAACTTTTCAAATGTTTCAGACTTATGTTTCATCAAGTAGATATACCCATATCTGCTCAAATCATCTGTGAAGGTGAGAAAATAATGATATCCACCACGAGCTTCAATGTTCATTGGACCACATACATCAGTATGTATGATTTCCAATAACTCTGTTGCTCGCTCCATTGTTCCGGAGAACGGAGTTTTAGTCATCTTGCCCATGAGGCATGGTTTGCAAGTACCAAGTGATTCATAATCAAGTGATTCGAGAAGTCCATCAGAATGGAGTTTCTTCATGCGCTTTACACCAATATGACCTAAACGGCAGTGCCACAAATAAGTTGCACTATCATTATCAACTCTGCATCTTTTGGCTTCAATACTATGAACATGTGTATCACTACTATCAAGATTTAGTAAAAATAGACCACTCATCAAGGGGCATGACCATAAAAGATATTACTCATATAAATAGAACAACCATTATTCTTTGATTTAAATGAATAAACATCTCATACTAAACAAGATCCAGATATAATGTTCATGCTCAACGCTGGCACCAAATAACAATTATTCAGGTCTAAAACTAATCCCGAAGGTAGATGTAGAGGTAGCGTGCCGCCGGCGATCACATCGACTTTGGAACCATTTCCCACGCGCATCGTCACCTCGTCCTTATCCAATCTCCGCTTAATCCGTAGCCCCTATTTCGTGTTGCAAATGTTAGCAACTGAACAAGTATCAAATAACCAGGTACTACTGCTAGCATTAGTAAGGTACACATCAATAACGTGTATATCAAATATACCTTTCACTTTGCCATCCTTCTTCTCCGCCAAATACTTGGGGTAGTTCCGCTTCCAGTGACCAGTTCCTTTGTAGTAGAAGCACTCAGTCTCAGGCTTAGGTCCAGACTTTGGTTTCTTCACTTGAGCAGCAACTGGCTTGCTGTTCTTTTTGAAGTTCCCCTTCTTCCCTTTACCCTTTTTCTTGAAACTGGTGGTCTTGTTGACCATCAACACTTGATGCTCTTTCTTGATTTCTACCTCCGCAGCCTTTAGCATTGCGAAGAGCTCAGGAATCGTCTTATCCATCCCTTGCATATTATAGTTCATCACGAAGCTCTTGTAGCTTGGTGGCAGTGATTGAAGAACTCTGTCAATGACACTATCATCAGGAAGATTAACTCCCAGTTGAGTCAAGTGGTTGTGGTACCCAGACATTCTGAGTATATGTTCACTGACAGAACTATTCTCCTCCATCTTGCAGCTGTAGAACTTATTGGAGACTCCATATCTCTCAATCCGGGCATTTGCTTGAAATATTAACTTCAACTCCTGCAACATCTCATATGCTCCATGACGTTCAAAATGTCATTGAAGTCCCAGTTCTAAGCCGTAAAGCATGGCATACTGAACTATCAAGTAGTCATCAACTTTGCTCTGCCAGGTGTTCATAACATCTGGCGTTGTTCCTACAATGGGTTTGTCACCTAGCGGTGCTTCCAGGACGTAATTCTTCTGTGCAGCAATGAGGATAATCCTCAAGTTACGGACCCAGTCCGTGTAGTTGCTACCATCATATTTCAACTTAGCTTTCTCTAGGAACGCATTAAAATTCAATGGAACAATAGCACAGGCCATCTATCTACAACAACATAGACATGCAGAATACTATAAGGTACTAAGTTTATGATAAATTAAAGTTCAGTTAATCAAATTACTTAAGAACTCCCACTTAGATAGACATCTCTCTAATAATCTAAGTGATCACGTGATCCATATCAACTAAACCATGTCCGATCATCACGTGAGATGGAGTAGTTTTCAATGGCGAACATCACTATGTTGATCATATCTACTATATGATTCACACTCGCCCTTTCGGTATCCAGTGTTCCGAGGCCATATCTGCATATGCTAGGCTCGTCAAGTTTAACCTGAGTATTCCACGTGTGCAAAACTGGCTTGCACCCGTTGTATGTGAACGTAGAGCTTATCACACCCGATCATCACGCGGTGTCTTGGCACGATGAACTGTAGCAACGGTGCATACTCAGGGAGAACACTTATACCTTGAAATTTAGAGAGAGATCATCTTATAATGCTACCACTGAACTAAGCAAAATAAGATGCATAAAGGATAAACATCACATGCAATCAATATAAGTGATATGATATGGCCATCATCATCTTGTGCCTTTGATCTCCATCTCCAAAGCACCGTCATGATCACCATCGTCACCGGCTTGACACTTTGATCTCCATCGAAGTATCATTGTCGTCTCGCCAACTATTGCTTCTATGACTATCGCTATCGCTTAGTGATAAAGTAAAGCAATTACATGGCGATTGCATTTCATACAATAAAGCGACAACCATATGGCTCCTGCCAGTTGCCAATAACTGTATTACAAAACCTGATCATCTCATACAATAAAATTTAGCATCATGTCTTGACCATATCATATCACAACATGCCCTGCAAAAACAAGTTAGACGTCCTCTACTTTGTTGTTGCAAGTTTTACGTGGCTGCTAAGGGCTGAGCAAAAACCACAACGTGGTATAGTGATTGCTTTTTGATCTTCAGAAAGAACCCTGTTCATTGAATCCGATTCAACTAAAGCTGGAGAAACAGACACCCACTAGCCACCTGTGTGCGAAGCAAAGCGGTAGAACCAGTCTCGCGTAAGCTTTCGTGTAATGTCGGTCTGGGCCGCTTCATCCAACAATGCCGCTGAATCAAGAATCAACTAGTGACGGCAAGCAATATGTATATATCCACGCCCACAACTCCTTTGTGTTCTACTTGTGCATATAACATCTACGCATAATCCTGGCTCTGATACCACTGTTGGGTAACGCAATAATTTCAAAAAAATCCTACGCACATGCAAGATCATGGTGATGCACAACAACGAGAGGGGAGAGTGTCGTCTATGTACCCTCGTAGACCGTAAGTGGAAGCGTTATGACAACGCGGTTGATGTAGTCGTACGTCTTCATGATCGAATGATCTAGTACCGAAGATATGGCACCTCCGTGATCTGCACACGTTCGTCTCGGTGATGTCCCGCAAACTCACGATCCAGTAGAGCTTCGAGGGAGAGCTTCGTCAGCACGACGGCGTGATGATGGTGATGATGTTGCTACTGGAACAGGGCTTTGCCTAAGCACTGCTACGATATTACCGAGGTGGATTATGGTGGAGGGGGGCACCGCACACGGCTAAAGATCAATAATCAACTTGTGTGTCTATGGGGTGCCCCCTCCCTATATATAAAGGAGTGGAGGAGGGGGAGGGCCGTCCCTCCTATGGCGCGCCCCATGGGGAGTACTACTCCCACCGGGAGTAGGATTCCCCCCTTTCCATGTAGTAGGAGTAGGAGAAGGAAGGAGGAAAGAGGGAGAAGGAAAGGGGGGCGCCGCCCCCCTTCCTAGTCCAATTTGGACTAGAGGGGGAGGGGGCGCACGACCTGCCCTGGCAGCCCCTCCTCTCTTTCCACTAAAGCCCATAAGGCCCATTAAACTCCCTGGGGGGTTTCGGTAACCCCCCGGTACTCCAGTATATGCCCGAACTTCACTCGGAACCCTTCCGATGTCCAAACATAGTCGTCCAATATATCGATCATTATGTCTCGACCATTTCGATACTCCTCGTCATGTCCGTGATCAAATCTGAGACTCCGAACTACCTTCGGTACATCAAAACACATAAACTCGTAATACCGATCGTCACCCTACATTAAGCGTGCGGACCCTACGAGTTCGAGAACTATGTAGACATGACCGAGACATGTCTCTGGTCAATAACCAATAGTGGAACCTGGATGCTCATATTGGTTCCTACATATTCAACAAAGATCTTTATCGGTCAAACCGCATAACGATATACGTTGTTCCCTTTGTCATCGATATGTTACTTGTCCGAGATTCGATAGTCAGTATCTCAATACCTAGTCCAATCTCGTTACCAGCAAGTCTCTTTACTCCTTCCGTAATGCTTCATCGCGTAACTAACTCATTAGCTACATTGCTTGCAAGGCTTATAGTGATGTACATTACCGAGAAGGCCCAGAGATACCTCTCCGACAATCGGAGTGACAAATCCTATTCTTGATCTATGCCAACTCAACAAGTACCATCGGAGACACCTGTAGAGCACCTTTATAATCCCCCAACGTTGTGACATTTGGTAGCACACAAAATGTTCCTCCGGTATTCGGGAGTTGCATGATCTCATAGTCATAGGAACATGTATAGTTATGGAGAAAGCAATAGCAACAAACTAAACGATCATCGTGCTAAGCTAACGGATGGGTCAAGTCAATCACATCATTCTCTAATGATGTGATCCCGTTAATCAAATGACAACTCATGTCTATGGTTAGGAAACATAACCATCATTGATTCAACGAGCTAGTCAAGTAGAGGCAAACTAGTGACACTCTGTTTGTCTATGTATTCACACATGTACTAAGTTTCCAGTTAATACAATTCTAGCATGAATAATAAACATTTATCATGATATAAAGAAATATAAATAACAACTTTATTATTGCCTCTGGGGCATATTTCCTTCAAAAGATGGTCAATAATATGATGCAACCTCAATTCCAGTTTTTATATAGTTTTCTTTTATAACCAAACTAGTGATAAAACAAGAAACTAAAAGATTCAATTGCAAGATCTAAAGATATACCTTCAAGCACTCACCTCTCTGACAACGGCACCAGAAAAGAGCTTGATGTCTACTACGCAACTTTATTCTTGTAGACTCGTGTTGGGCCTCCAAGCGTAGAGTTTTGTAGGACAATAACAATTTTCCCTCAAGTGGATGACCTACGGTTTATTAATCTGTGAGAGATGTAGGATGAAGATGGTCTCTCTCAAACAATCCTGCAACCAAATACAAGAAATCTCTTGTGTCCCCAACACACCTAATACAATGGCAAATTGTATAGGTGCACTAGTTCGGCGAAGAGATGGTGATAAAAGTGTAATATGGATGGTAGAAATATATATTTATAATCTGAATAAATAAAAACAACAATGTAGCAAATAGTAAACGTGCACAAAAACGGTGTTGCAATGCTTGAAAATGAGGCCTAGGGTCTGTACTTTCGCTAGTGCACTCTCTCAACAATGCTAATATAATTGGATCATATAACCGTCCCTCAACGTGCAACGAAGAATCACTCCAAAGTTCCTATCTAGCGGAGAACATAAGAAGAAATTGTTTGTAGGGTACAAAACCACCTCGAAGCTATTCTTTCCGATCGATCTATCCAAGAGTTCGTACTAAAATAACACCAAATAATTTCAGATTCATAATACTCAATCCAACACAAAGAACTTCAAAGAGTGCCCCAAGATTTCTACTGGAGAAACAAAGACAAGAACGTGCATCAACCCCTATGCGTAGATTACCTCAACGTCACCTCGGGAATCCGTGAGTTGAGCGCCAAAACATATATCAAGTGAATCAAAATAATACCCCATTGTCACCACGAGTATTCATTTGCAAGACATATATCAAGTGCTCTCAAATCCATATTGAAGGAAATATGCCCTAGAGGCAATAATAAAGTTGTTATTATATTTCCTTATATCATGACAAATGTTTATTATTCATGCTAGAATTGTATTAATTGGAAACTTAGTACATGTGTGAATACATAGACAAAACTGAGTGTCCCTAGTATGCCTCTACTTGACTAGCTCGTTAATCAAAGATGGTTAAGTTTCCTAACCATAGATATGTGTTGTCATTTGATGAACGGGATCACATCATTAGAGAATGATGTGATGGACAAGACCCATCCGTTAGCTTTGCATAATGATCGTTTAGTTTTATTGCTATTGCTTTCGCTACAAAAAAAGACAGATCCATGACATTTTGGGCCGAACAGATTTTTTTCTGTCATACTTATGACACTTCTATGACAATAATTGTGACAAAACACGGTATCATCATAGATGTGGTGGGGTCCTACTTCTATGACAAAAAATCATGACAGAAAATGGGCTTTTCGTCCTAGGCGGGCCGGAGACGCGGCTGCATGACATTCTTTGGGCCGTCCATGATGGAAAGAACCATGGTAGAAGCGAGGGCGAGGAAAATATCGGGGTGTTCCCGGTTACGGTGGGTGGTCGGGGCTGAGCGATGCGCGTTTCTCTCGTACACGCACGCGTGTGGGTGCAAGGCGTTGGGCTCTAACTGAACCCGAGCGATTACACTAGAGGCTACGTGTTACTGAACCCGAGCGATCGATCGATGGCTGTTAACTGAACCTGATCGAGCGATTCCTTCGCTACTGCTGCTAACTGAAGCCAATCGATGCTGCCCCTGGATGAACGGTGAGCGTTGCTGGGGGGTTTGGATGAACAGTTCCCGGTGGGGGTGGATGAACAGGACCCCGTGGTGTTTCCTATGGATGAACAGTGAGTGTTGCTGGGGGGTTTGTATGAACAGTTCCCGATGGGGGTGGATGAACAGGACCCCGTGGTGTTGCCTCTGGATGAACAGGACCCTGATCGATCGAGTCGGTTGGTGCTGGATGAACAGGACCCCGTGGAGGGCTGGATGAACAGGACCACCCCGTGGAGGGCAGGATGAATAGTAGACGGTGGAGGGCTAGATGAACAGTAGCCTGTGGAGGGGTGGTTGAACAGGAGCCCGTGGAGATGGCTGGTTGAACAATAGCCGATGGAGTAGCGCGCGGTGGAGGCTGGATGAACAGGAGCCCATGGATGAACAGTCGTAGGTGGAGGCTGGAGGATGTCGATGGTGGATGAACAGTAGCCCGTGGAGGCTGGAGGGGGTCGACGGTGGAGATGAACAATATCTCGTGGAGTCCCGTTTTGTGGTACGCCACACCCCTCCCGATGAACAGGAGCCCCGTTTCGACCGTAGCGCTCCAACACAAGTCCGTTTCCTCCGTTTTGCGGTATGCCACACCCCTCCTATCAGCGTTCTGGGAACGGGGGTCCCCAGACTTGCCTGCCTGCGGCCCACGGCGTGGCTGAGCTAGCAGGCCCGTACGACCCATCTTCATCAACAAGGCATTCAAGACCCTCGCGAGGGGCCAAGCCTCGCGAGGCAGACGACGCAAGACCTCCTCAGGAGAGGCCTCGCTAGGAAGGCTCACGAGGGGCGAAGAGATCAAGGCAGGGCAAACCTCGCGAGGTCCTCATGACGTGAGCCATGACGATCGAGACCAGGCGGGCGCCAGTGCGCGCAGTGTCCTTGCTTACTCTTTGGTGCCAAGGGGGCAACCGCAGGCGTGGAGTACCGAGGCATCAAGCAAAGGTTTCCATAGTGGTGCAACGAGACCAAGACCAGAAGGACGGCAAGACAGAGGTAACCATGGAGCCCAGGACGGCGTCACCACCAGAGCCTTTTGCAGGCGAAGACCACTTTTGTCAGGATAAGCTGTACTAGCTGTCCCATTTCAAATTGGTCGTTGTTAGCTCCCTTCCTGCTCAATATTTGGGGAGAGGACCATGGCCTATATAAGTAGAACTGGCCACCACAGTAGGGGGATTGACCTCATCACAAATCGATAACGGATCCAAGATCATCTCACCCACACAAGTTCGCCAAGCACAAGAACACCTCAACCTCAGGAGGCTGTTCTTCCCCTTGTACTGTTCATCATCAGCCCAAGAGGCAATCCACCACCACCACATTGGAGTAGGGTATTACATCACAACGGTGGCTCGAACCAGTATAAATCGTGTGTCTTTCTGTGTTGTGAGTTCATCGAGTTCGTCCGCGAGATCTTAGAGAGCTAGGGCGTGGATTGATAGGGAGAAAACCTTCGCGCGCACCCCAGTGTTCGAACCGTGAGGGTTTTGCCGGAACCCGTGATCCGACATTTTGAGCCCTAGGTAGGGGTGCGCCGAAGCTTCCTTCCATCGCCCCGCGTCCCGTTGCCTCGCCGTCTCCATGGCAGACACGCGCCGCGCTTGTGCTGAGTGCCGGGCTGCCCTCGCCGCCCACGTCGCTCAGACAGCTCCCGTCGGTGGGCCACCTCGTCGTTCCCCGTTGCCTGCCGCCAACGCCGCCACCGGCCCAGCGGGGAACGAGCAGCAGGCATCCTCGCTGCACCCCTCGGTGCGGCGGGACGGCCGCACCGCCACTCCATCGCTGACCCCGGCCGGTTCTTCTTCCCATGCACGTCGCCCTCCCATGGACACACGGGCCGTGCTCCTTATGGCGCACGAGCTCCTGTGCTACCGCCCGGTCGACGACCTCTACGAGGAATGGGTCGACCGCATCACCAAGCTTGTCCACGCCGCAGGGGGCTCCCTTGCGCCATCCCTCTCTCTGCCTCGCCCTCCGCCAGCTACAGGCGACGTAGCTCACGGAGCGCCTCCACCACCTCTGCCCCAAGACGGCGCCCTGGTGCCAAGACACGCGGCTCCGCGGCACGACCTGCCGCGCCCCGCGCCCGTGCATGAAGAAAGAAGCTGTCAAGAAGTCCCTCGACCGCAACAAAATGCTCCGCCGCTCCTCGCGCCACCGCGCCAGGACCGGCTGCTGCGGCAAGACCGTGCGCCACCTGTAGCGGTAGGGCGCGGAACCCATCAAGACCAAGCTCCACCCCCAAGGCGGGCCCCGGTGACCACAGCTGGCTGCCGCGCTTTCACCCACGAGCTGCGTAGCGTCGCCTTGCCGGGAAAGTTCAAGCTGGATCTGCCTCCTCGCTACGACGGCACCCTCGACCCCGTGGAGTTCTTGCAGCTCTACGAGATGAGCATCGAAGCGGCCAACGGCGACGAGAAAGTCATAGCGAACTGGTTTCCCATGGCTCTCAAGGAGGGTGCCCGCTCCTGGCTCCTGAACCTGCCTCCAGGCTCAATTTCCTCCTGGGACGAAATGCGCAACCGCTTCATCGCCAACTTCCAGGGCACTCACGACCGCCCCCTGGTCATGGGCGACCTGCCCCGTATCAAGCAACAATCAGGAGAGACCCTGCAGAAGTACATTCAGCACTTCAACGGCGCATGGATCAAGATCCCCAAGGTGACCGACGAGGCAATCATATCAACATTCTCCGACGGTGTCAACGAAGTCAAGATGAAGGAGGAGCTCGCCATCCATGAAGAGTTGTGCACGACCCTGGAGCTGTTCAACATCGCGACCAAGTGTGCTAGAGATGAGGAGGGGCGCCTCTCCCTCCTCGAGCTCCCTGCTGCGGACCCAGAGGAGAATAAAGCCAAGGCCAAGGATGTGAAGCGCAAGGGAGCTGCCGTGCTCGCAGCGGAACCAGACACCAAGCGCGGCAGAGACCAACTAGAGTCATACAAGAGCAGCCATCCATTCTGCGCCTTCCACAACCTGAACACCCACAACACCAGTGACTGTCAAGAGCTCAGAGCCATTCGCGAAGGACGCTTCAGTCGACGCCCATAGCGCGGCGACCGGGGCTACGACCGAGGAAGAGGACGTGGTGGCGGACGCTCGGACGACCGTGGCCCGTGCCAGGAGTGGCGCGACCAGCCTCGTGAGGACTGTTGGCAGGATCAGCCTCATGAGGGCGCCTGGAGGTATCAGCCTCGTGAGGATCGTCCTCAAGGCAACGCCGGACTCCCTCCGCTGCCGCCACCGCCAAGAAGGAATGACGAACACCATCAAGACGAGGGGGCTGGGGGCTTCCAGGAACCGCGTGCTATCGCCTGCATCTTGGGAGGAGCCCAGGCCCCAGCCTCGCAATGTATCTTCAAGCAGTTTGCTCATGAAGTGAATGCAGTCCTCCCCAAGCTCGAAGCCACACGCCCGCTCAGGTGGTCCCAGTGCCCCATCACGTTCAACTCAGCAGACCAGCTCAAGTGCGCAGCTACCGCTGGCGCCCTCCTGATGCTTTGCTCCCCAGTCATTAACAACGTGCAAGTTACCAAGACCCTCATCAACGGCAGCACAGGGCTCAACGTCCTGTCCGTCGAGACGTCCGACAGCCTCCAAGTGCCATATGACCAGCTTCAGCCCACCAAGCCCTTCTCAGGAGTGACCGACGGTTCCACCACGCCAATAGGGCAGGTCCGCCTCCCTGTCACCTTCGGGGAACGCAAGAACTACCGCACCGAGCTCATCGACTTCGACGTCGCGCACATCCGCCTACTATACAATGCCATTCTCGGGTATCCATCCCTGGCCAAGTTCATGGCGGTGACCCATCATGGCTACAATGTCCTTAAGATGCCGAGAAGCGGCGGGATCATCACGGTCCCATGTGAAGAAAGAGATGCGGTGTGCTCCCTCGAGCGTGCCTTCCAAGCTGCAGCAATCGACGACCCCGACAGCAAGGGCGAGGGCCCTCCTGAGGCCATCCCCAAGAAGAAGAAGCAGCTGCGATGCACAGGACCTCAGAAGGGTGGCATCACAGCTGGAGCCTTGTCAGGATCAGCGCCCGCTCCAGGGACGCCTCCCTCCATCGCATAGGAAGGCGCGCCTGGCGCCCTTCTCGGGCAGGGCTCAGGGGCTTTCTTCTGGAAGGCCTCAGATCTTGCCCACATCACGAGGGAGGCGCTTGGGTACCACCCGGAGGTGTGCTTCACGGCACGTTTCCCTCAGGAGGGCACAAAGCAAGGATTGCCCACCGTTCAGGAGTTCATCACCAAGACCACCGAGGAATTGCAAGACGCAAGGGCCATGCGCAGCGACCACTGCTCACGAGGCGCAGCTTCCCATCCAGGAGAGGACACCGGGTTGCGCATCTACATCGATGTTCCAGGGCTCAACAGGGCCGCTTCTCAGGAGCTTTTCTGGCCTTCGCGCGTGGGATGCTGCGAGGGCCCACCGCACAGCTACGTTCGCATGCCCTTTGGCCTGCCGAGCGTGTCGTTCGCCTACCAGCGCAACTTGCGGTGCATCCTAGTGGCTCAGGAGGCCAGGTACCATGCCGTCCTGATGGAGATGGAGATAGTCCTCAAGGAACCACCTGAGCCCCCAGAGCCTCCTGAGGCTCAGGGCCCCGGTGGCTCGTGAGGAGCAACCCTTTCACCGCGCACCTTCAGCTGCCCCAACTCTCCTTCGTCAATAGAGCCAGGTGACGTTTTCCAAGTTCATTTAGCGGGGGCCGCCCCTCGGGCTGCATCATTCCCAGGCCGCGTGGGTCCGTCCCTGTGGCATGTATCCCTTTTCATGTCTTGAGCTTACCTTGTTGGGAGTGCCCCTCAGGCTGCATCATCCCCAAGCCGCTTGGGCCTGACCCAGTGGCACGTATCTCCCATGCACTTACTTAAGCCTACTACTCTCATGATTAATGTAACTATGATTACTACTTGCTTGATCGCCACCCATCATGGGGACCGCGCATCGGCCGTCTTTCTTCAGGAGCCTTCGAGTGAGTAAGTTGAGCATGGCGTCTGTGCTCGGGCCCGTCCCTGCAGCGTCGATAAATCCAATGGCTGAGCTCTGTCTGGCGGGCCGGCCCCGTTTACATCACCTCCTGGGGCCATTGGTGCTTGGCTTTTCACGTGATAACCTCAGGAGATTCGTTCAGCGCGGGTTGTCTGACCACCTCACAGGACCAGCACAGCAAACAAGAACCAAGACCAGGCGCAACCCGCCTTGAGGTAGGGCCTCGTGAGTCCCGCGCTGGCTCACGAGTGCCCAGATACACCTCGTCTAGCCCTGCCGTGCAAGCCACGTGTTAGGGAAGGGCTGTACATGCCCCGGGGGCTCTCCGCAGAGGGAGCCCCCTCCCACGCACAAGTGGAAGCACCATGCTCCGCACTGGCCGTCGACACTGCCGAGGAGCGGCTATGCTCGTGCACAAGCGGAAGCACTATGCTCCGCGCTGGTGATAAACAACTGAGGGCGGCTTCACGGTCATACCAACCTTAGGGAGTGCCAGAGCTCAGCGTCCGGCCTCACCACAATGCCTCCCCTTGGGAGAGCCGCGCGAGGGGGCTGGGCACGGGGGCTGCGCTCGGGTCATGCCCAAGCGCACGCCACCCAACCAGGTCTCCCGGACCTAGTCGTCGCACGCCCCTCCTGACCCGAGCCTCGGCGAGGGCAAAGGTATAGAAATTGTTTGCACGTCAAGGGGGACTCCTGAGCATCGCGACTCAGGTACCTAACTGGTCACGTAGCCCCTCACTCCTTGGTCCGTCCTGGTCTCCGGTCGGCCCAACGGTGGTTGAGGTATGCGCGGGGCCAGGCTCTGCCGACGTAGAACATCAACCTATCCTCGCGTACTCTCCCTCTAAGCTGTTTGCGTGTCAAGGGGGCCTCCTGAGCATCGCGACTCAGGAGCCTAACTGGTCACATAGCCCCTCACTCCCTGGTCCGTCCTGGTCTCCGGTCGGCCCAACGGCGGTTGAGGTATGCGCGGGGCCGGGCTCTGCTGACGCAGAACACAAAGCAAATAGGAAGAAAATCGCAAAATCTCGAAGCAAATATTACAAGGCATATTGTTCTCACAATATCAAATAAAAGTTTAACGCCTCCACGAGGCCTGATGCATATTGCAGGAATGAAACAAGAAAGCAGCCGCAGGTCACCCCTGGACACCGCCATCGCCTGCAGAAGGTGCTCCTCCCTTGGTAGCGTCGCCTTCACCCACACCACCAGCCGCAGGATCGGTGGCATCACCGGTCGAGGGCGCGAGGATGAAGCCACAGAACTTCTTCAGCAGGGCCTCCACCTGACCTTTCATGGCTGCGGCGGCGGCCGCACAATGTTCATCAGCTACAGGCTCCAGCAGCTCGTCGAGACGAGCATTGGGGTTGCGAAGGTACAGACGGCTGAAGACACGCGTCAGCGCAGCTGAAGAAAGGACACGAGCCTCAGCCTCTTCCATGGGACCGATGCCCTCCATGACTTCCTCAAGCGCCTTCACCAAGTGGGGAAGCAGCTGAGCAGGGCCATCTTCGTCGGTGGTCAGCGGCTTCTCCAAGCCCTTCTCATACAGTGACTTCAGCGCCACGCTAGACCTCTTCTCAAGAAGCGAGAAGGCCACGCGGTCTTCAGCCAGGACCTTCGCCTTGGCGTCGAGCTCGGCCTCCCTCGCCTTCGCCTTCTGCTCCAGCCCCTCTAGTCGACTTCGCTCCGCGGCCCGTGCCTTCGTCAGCTCCCCCAACTCGGCGTTGCGGCCCTTGATGGGGTCCTCCCGAGCCTTCATCTCCTCCTCCCTCGCTTCGCGGTCACGTGCTTCTTTTGCGCGCTCGTTGCGCAGCCTCTTTAGCTCGCCCTCTAGCTCTCGGTAGCGGTCGCGGGCGGCCTCAGCATCCTTCAGAGCCGCCTCGCGATCGGCCGCAGCTCTGGCGGCGGCCTGCTTCTCCTTCTCGGAGGCCGCCACAGCCTGGCTTAGCGACGCTCGAACTGCCGAGTCGGAGTGAAGCCAAGGCCAGCTCCAGGCGCCCGACCACTAGGTGCGGGTCCGCGCCTAGGAGGTCTTCCCGCAGCTTAGCCATCCCTGAGAAAACACGCTCCAAGACTGTGGAGGAGGCAGAAGAACTTGGGGCCGGAGGCGCGGCAGGAGGAGGAGGCGACGTCGTTACCAGAGCCTGGAAGATCGAGGGCTCCGGAGCCCTTGGGACCTCATCAGCAGAGCCGGTTGCCGGCACTTCCGGAGCCAGCGGGGCCATGGGGGCTGGTTCATCCTGCCGATGCTCCTCTTGGCCTCGCGAGGGCAACATGGATGGGGAGGTGCGGGTGCTGTCACCTCTCTTCTCCGCAGAGGGGGGCACGGACGTGGCATCCTCCTTACTCTTCTTCCCTGAAGACACCGGCCTGATCAACCAAGGGCGAATGTTAGAAAATAGCAAGTACAAGCAGGAACAAGATGAAGCTCGAAGGACTTACTGATCCACTGCGACATAGTCCACCTTCCGCTTGGTGAGCCTGAAACCCGAAAGCGTCGGGGCCTGAGGAGTGGGCACACGGGCTTCGGGAGCAGAAGACGCTGCATCAGAAGGGCCGAAGCTGGCCCCAGGCGGTACCAAGTCGGAGGCAGCATCTCGAGAGACCAGTGACAATCTACCCCTTGTCGGGATGAGGGGAAGCTCCCTCACCTCCTGGCGGGTGTCGACCTCGGCGTCGTCTGGTAGAGCACGGAGGATGTCGGCCTTGCTCAAGGGGGAGTTCTCCCCCATCTCCTTGGGGGTCTCCTCCGAGTCCTCCTCCCCCTCTTCTTCCCCACGGGACTCGCTAGAAGACACCTCCACTGGCTTCGGCATTGTAGAGGCCCCAGCAAGCGCCGGCGGCACCAGCCCGCACGTGTCAAAGGTCGGCCTGGAGGCAACGAATTGCTCCCAGTCCTTGCGATGGAACAAAGGAACAAAGGCGCTCGGCGGGTACTCTTGGTTATCCCCAACCAAGAGGCACAAAACTGCAGTCAGCTCGTCATCAGGCAGGGCCACCAGGCTCAGACGAACCTTGTCTTCTTCATCTCCAAGCTTCCACAAAGGGCGCGTGCGCGCCTGGAGTGGAGCAACGCGTAGTGTCAAGAATTCCCTTAGGAGCATGACCCCCGTCACCTTGGCCGCCTTCGCATTGCCCGGCTTCAAATCAATCTTCATCTGCTACAACACCGACGACACCCGCTCGTTGGTGAGCTCTACACGAGACCACCCCTGTCCGACTGGGGTGCCTACGTCGGTAGTTCCAAGCGTGGATGGACGCACTTGGCAGTCATCATGACCCATTTGGCCCTGATGTTGTCAACCCTCTTCCCGGTGTTCAAGATCGAGTTGGCCTGGCCGGCTGCGATGAAGTTGGCGCACCCGGAGATATGGCCACCGGTGACACGGAGGAAGAAGAAGTGGCACAGCAGTGCCACAGACGACATCACGCCCAGGTACGCCTCGCAGTAGTAGGCGAAGATAGACAAGAGAATAATGCAGTTGGGATGGAGATGCAGCGCCTGCAGCCCGAAGTGGTCGAGGACCTCGAAAAAGAAGTCAGAAAAGGGGGGAACCAAACCGGCGGTGATGCTGCTCATAAAGAAAGGGAATAAGGTGCTTCCCTCAGGCTCTGGCGCGTCAGAGGCAAGCCGGAGGTCCATCTTCCCCCTCTCGTTACTCTCCCCTGCCGTCAGCAAGCGCGTGGCGGCAAGGTTCTTCTCCGTGACATTGGGCGCATCGAGGGCTGGCTCGAACCAGGCCGGCACCGAGGAGGACTTGACCTTGCGCGGCGCCATTGGTCGCAGATGCGGAGTGAGGTTGGAGAGGATTTGGAGGTTTCGGCAACAAGGACCGAGAAAGGGGATCTGGAGCAAGGCGAGGAAGAAGCAATGAAGGCAAGCACTATCTGCGCCAGCCTTTTTTTCAAGACGGGCAGTTGCCGAGGCAGTGTGGGGAAGCGGAGACGCCCATGTCCGATTAACCGCCACGTATCAACCAAGGCCGCAGGCTTTTGGGGCCCGCGGCGCTCTGCGCTTGACCTTTGGCTTCGCCTCGAAGCCATGCCCGAGTGCACCTTGGGACAGGGGGCTACTATCGGCATTCTGGGAATGGGGGTCCCCAGACCTGCCTGCCTACGGCCCACGGCGTGGCTGAGCTAGCAGGCCTGTACAACCCATCTTCATCGACAAGGCATTCAAGACCCTTGCGATGGGCCAAGCCTCACGAGGCGGATGACGCAAGACCTCCTCATGAGCGGCCTCGCCAGGAAGGCTCACGAGGAGCGGAGATATCAAGGCAGGGCAAACCTCATGAGGTCCTCGTGACGTGAGCCATGACGATCGAGACCAGGCGGACGCCAGCGTGCAGTGTCCTTGCTTCCTCTTTGGTGCCAAGGGGGCAAGCGCAGGCGCGGAGTACCGTGGCATCAAGCAAAGGTTTCCATATTGGAGCAACATGACCAAGACCAGAAGGGTGGCAAGATGGAGGTCACCATGGAGCCCAGGATGGCGTCACCACCAGAGCCTTTTGCAGGCGAAGAACATTTTTGTTAGGATAAGCTGTACTAGCTATCCCCTTTCAAATTGGCCATTGTTGGCTCCCTTCCTGCTCAATATTTGGGGAGAGGACCAGGGCCTATATAAGTAGAACTAGCCACCACAGTAGGGGGATCGACCTCATCATGAATCGAGAACGGATCCAAGATCATCTCACCCACACAAGTTCGCCAAGCACAAGAATACCTCAACCTCAGGAGGCTGTTCTTCCCCTTATACTGTTCATCATCAGCCCAAGAGGCAATCCACCACCACCACACTAGAGTAGGTTATTACACCACAACGGTGGCCCGAAACAATATAAATCTTGTGTCTTTATGTGTTGTGAGTTCGTCGAGTTCGTCCACGAGATCTTAGAGAGCTAGGGCGTGGATCGATAGGGAGAAAACCTTCACGTGCACCCTAGTGTTCGAACCTTGAGGGTTTTGCCGGAACCCGTGATCCGATTGTTGGATGTGGGGCTCCGGCTAACCCTTAAGGTTCGAACACTGGGGTGCGTGCAAAGTCTTTCCCTCCTACCGATCTACGCTCTAGCTCGCTAAGATCTTGCGGACAAACTCGACGAACCCACAACATAGAAAGAAACGGGGTTTATACTGGTTCGGGCCACCATTGTGGTGTAATACCCTACTCCTGTGTGGTGGTGGATTGCCTCTTGGGCAGATGATGAACAGTACAAGGGGAAGAACAGCCTCCTGAGGTTGAGGTGTTCTTGTGCTTTCGGACTTGTGTGTCTCTCTGGGTCTGGTGAGGTCTCTCTATCCCTGGTGAGGTCTCTCTCCTTCTCTTATGGTGGTTAGTCCTATTTATAGAGGCCCTCGTCCTCTTCCCAAATATTGAGAGGGAAGGGAGCCAACAATGGCAGGCTAATTTGAAGGGGGACAACTAGTACAAGCTATCGTGACAAAAGCGGTCTTCGCCTGCACAAAGCTCTGGTGGTGATGCCGTCTCGGGCTCCATGATGACCTCCATCTTGCAGTCCATGGTCTTGGTCTTGTTGCACCGAAATGGCAACCTTTACCTAATGCCTTGGTACTCCGCGGCTGCGCTTGCCCCCTTTGCACCAAAGAGGAAGCAAGGACGCTGCGCGCGCTGGCGCCCACCTGGGGTCCGCCTGGTGTCGATCGTCATGGATCACGTCACGAGAGCCTCATGAGGTTTTCCCCGCCTTGATATCTCCGCTCCTCACGAGCCTGCCCAACCAGGCCGCTCTAGAGGAGGTCTTGCATCGTCCGCCTCGCGAGGCTTGGCCCCTCGCAAGGGTCTTGGGTGCCTTGTTGATGAAGATGGGCCGTACGTCCTGCTGGCTCCGCCACGCCATGGGCCGCAGGCAGGCAAGTCTAGGGACCCAAGTTCCCAGAACACCGACAGTAGCCCCCGGGCCCAAGGTGTGCTCGGGCTTGGCTTCGCGGCGAAGCCAAGGGTCAAGTTTGAAGCACCGCGGGCCCCCAAAAGCCCGCGGCCTCGGTTGACGCGTGGCAGTTGATTGGATGTGGGCGTCTCCGCTTCCCCACGCTGCCTCGACGACTGCACGACTTAACAAGTCCCTGTGACATGCAAGGGAAACCATCATTACCTGCGATCGTGGGAGACGCCGGTTGGCATTCTCTTGCTATAAATGGGGAGGGGGGCGGAGCCCCCGTTGCCCATCTCTTCCTCGCTTCTTCTTTGCTTCAATGCCTGCAGCGCCTCCGATGGCGCCACAAAGGAAGTTCTCTGCCGCCGAGAAGGGGAAAGCCCCTCGCTAGGGCCCCGGTTCCCCGGCGCCCAAGCGTGGTCACGGCCATCCATGCAAGCACGCTGCGACCCCCACCGTCAAGGCGGCGCCGCGGCATGCGGAGGGGACCGTCCCAACCATGGCGGTCCAGCTGATGAGGGGAGGCGCGCGATGGTGGCGCGGCCTCCCCGCCCACGCTTCCATTCAGCAGAGGTGTCGCCGGAGTTCGTTGTCTGGTCGGAGAACCCGGCCGGCAACTGGCTCCAGCTTCCGCGCTTCTTTGTTGATGAACTGCTGGCCCCTGGTCCACGCGGGCTCTGGTTGCAGGAGGATGGTTGCTACAGCAAGGCCTCCTGGGTCGCGGTCGAGACTTCTACCGCAGGAAACATAGCCCTGGCCCGCGGCTGGCAGACGTTCGCTCGTGCGCGGCCTAGGCAGGCGGTGCACGCTCCACTTCAGGTATGACGGTGGGTCGACCCTCTACGTGAGGGTGTTCGGGGAAGATGGTCGCCGCGTCGGGTGCTGCCCCGAGACGAACGACGGTGAGGAGGTGCTCGGCCTTGGCAACAGTCGCGACGAGGATGAGGGCGAGCTTGATCTCGGCGGCGACTGCGTCTCTTCCAGCTATGGCGGCACTTCCTTCGGTGACAGCTCCAGCAGCGGTGGCTACGACCAGCCGCCGCGCCTGCTTCGAAGGAGGCAGTGGGTCATCTTGTCGCGCTCCTCCGTGAAGCGTGAGGAGGGGTCTAGCTAGGCTCGGGGCGTCGCCAAGGGCCTGCCTCCGCGGATTGCTGAAATGCCACTCTGTTTAGCTTTTTCCTTTTTCCCGCATCAGAAAATGAAACCAGTATGGGCCCAGAGGGGCGTGTATCAAACTGTAATGCGACGTGCATGTTATTCCCATGCCATGTTGTTATTTTGCGCAAAGATAACTTAGCCTGATGCGTCTGGGATGCCCTTTCCTTCACGATGTGCCTGCCTGGTGCGTTTGGGACACCCTTTCCTTTACAAGATGCCTGCGTTTGCTCAGAAACTGCCAAAAAATTTGTTAGCGGGTGTGCTAGAGGGTTTGCCATTCACCCAAACCTTGACTTGGCGCTTTGTATCGCGGTACCCGAGGGGCACGGATTAGGAGAGATGTGCCAGGTTTTAGGCTCGAACGAGGGTGACTCGCGAGAAGGCAGAGAGAGGAAAAATGCTCGCGAGGGCACCTGCCTAGCCCCCTCGCGAGGTATGCGAGAGAGAGACCACGAGCAAACCAAAGCCAAAAAATGCGGTAAAAGGCGAAGGAACCAAATCAGCAAGGAACGCCAAAAAGCAAACTTGATTAAGGAGAAACGAGCCAACTACGGAAAGCAAATGGAAAGCCGCGTCCGGCGCCTAATCTAGTCTTCAAGTCTTCTCACCAGCGCGGAGCTAAGTGCTGTCCACTAGGCGTGGGAGGGACCCCCAGGGCCTGAGGCCGGTGCTCCTGAGACTCCGGGGCGTGTACAGCCCCAACTCATTATTACGTGAGAGTGTCACAGATGGCGATTCTCCACAGGGACCGGGCCTTCTTCACAGGCTCTGGGCCTTTCTTCACAGGCTCTGGGCCTTGCTTCACAGGCTCTGGGCCTTGCTTCATGGGTAGAACTTCCGGAGGTGCCGGATGTTCCAGGAGTTTTGGATTGGTGTCCCTTCTTGCGTCTCCAGGCGCACGGCGCCAGGCCTGGAGATGTGGACGATCCTGAACGGGCCCTCCCACATGGGTGAAAGCTTGTGCAACCCTTCCCTGGAGAGGACCCGCCTCAGGACCAAGTCACCCATCTCGAGCATCCTGGAGAGAATGTTGCGGCAGTGGTAACGCCGCAGCGCTTACTGGTACCTTGCCGCCCTTGATGCAGCTGCGCGTCGGCGTTCCTCCCCCACTACGAGATCCATCCCCCGCATTGCGTCCTACTGTGTTTCGTCGAACACCAGAACCCGCGCGGAGCGATGCTTGACCTCGTGAGGGAGTACTGCTTCAGCTCTATAGACGAGGAAGAACAGGGTCTCGCCCGTTGGCTTGGTAGCGGTGGTGCGGATGGACCACATCACGGACTGGAGCTCGTCGTGCCAGCCCCTGCCACAGGCCTCCAGCTTCTTCTTGAAGGTCCTAGTTTTGACGCCCCTCAGGACCTCAGCGTTGGCGCGCTCAGCCTGGCCATTGCTCCTAGGGTGGGCCACCGAAGCATAGTAGATCTGCATTCCAAGGTTAGTAGAGTAGGTTTTAAAGAGGTTACTAGTAAACTGCGAGCCGTTATCGTGATGATACGGTTGGGGACCCCAAAGCAGCTCACGAGGCCCTTGATGAACTTGACAGCAGAGCCGGCTAGAATGGTTCGGACGGCTTCCACTTCCGCCCAATTGGTGAACTTGTCGATGGCGACGTAGAGATAACGGTAGCCCCCTGGCGCTCGTGGGAACGGGCCTAGGATGTCTAGCCCCCAGACCGCGAATGGCCATGTGAGCAGGATGGTTTGGAGGCCCTGAGCAGGCTGATGGATTTACTTGGCGTGGAATTGGCAAGCTTCGCAGGACTTCACCAGCTCGGCTGCATCATTGAGTGCTGTGGGACAATAGAATCCGCTGCAGAAGGCCTTGCCAACGAGGGTCTGCGCTGATGAGTGATGTCCACAGTCCCCGCCATGTATGTCAATCAGCAGCTCCCTCCCTTGATCGCTGGAGATGCAGCGCAGCATGAAATCGTTCAGCCGTCAACTCGCCGTCTTTAATGCAGTATGTTGTGGCCTGTCGGGCCACGCGCTCCGCGTCCTCTTCCTTCTCCGGCAGTGTCCCGTGCATCAGGTACTCCTTAAACTCCTTGGTCCAGCACTTCTCCTGGGGCTCGAGCGCCAAGAGTAGCCGAGCTCCTGAGGTTGGGCCGCAAGCTGGTGCTCCCGTGGCCGGGGGTTGTGGGAGCTCCTCCCGAGGCTGAGTCATGCTTGAGAGAGGTGGCGTAGCTGACGGCTTGAAGAGCCGCTCTTCGAAGACGCCGGGCTCTTGCGGTTGCTGCTTGGATGCTCTCTTAGCGATGTCGTCGGCTTCCTTGTTGGTGCCCCTGGGTACGTGCTGCAGCTCCAAGCCTGAGAACTGCTTTTCCATCTTGCGCACCTCTGCAAGGTAGGCCTCCATGTGCTCATCCTTTGGCTCGTACACTTTGTTGGAGAAGTTGACGAGGAGATGCGAGTCGCCCTTGACGGTAAGGTGCTTCACCCCCAGAGCCGCCGCAGCCTTCAGGCCGGCTATGAGGCCTTCATATTCTGCAATATTGTTGGAGACCCTCTCGCCGTGCTGGAAGCAGAGTTGCATGGCGTAGTAAAGCTTGTCCTGACTGGGCGAGATGAGCACTGCTCCAGCCCCCGCGCCCTGGTGCGCAAAGGCGCCATCAAAATACATGACCCAGCCATCTGGTGCCTCACTTCTTGGGGAGGTGGACCGGTCTTCTCCTTCCTCAAGAGCCGGGGCATCTGTCCATTCCGCCACAAAATTGGCGAGCGCAACTCCCTTGATGACCCTGGTGGTGCTGAACTCTAGCTGGAATGCTTTCAGCTCAATGTTCCATTTAGCGACCCTTCCGGCTGAGTTTGGGCTCCTGAGTACCCTCTCCAACGGGTAAGATGAGACGACCTTGATGGGGTGCCCCTGGAAGTAGTGTCGCAGCTTGCGCGAGGCCACCAAGAGTGCGAGCAGGAGCTTTTGCGGCATGGGGTAGCGTGCCCTTGTGTCTCGCAGTACGGTGCTGACGAAGTACACTAGGTGCTCGACGAGGGCTGGCACACTGTTGTGGCTCGGGTGTTGCAGAGATTGTGGCGCATCCTGAGGTTGAGGGCTTCCTGAGACTTGGCCATCCTCAGGAGTTTCCGCGATGCTGCCCTGCCGAGCTTGAGCTTCCTCCGCTGATGGCTCTGGTGTGCCTTCCTGACCCTGCGATGCATTAGCTCTGGCTTGGTGCGGCACACCTTTGTCTCTGCGCTCCTCCCGAACCGCCACCCGCGCCGCGCTGGCGGAGTACGAGGTGGCGGCGAGGTAGAGTACCAGAGGCTCGAGAGGCCGCGGCGCCACCATCACCGGGGGGCTGGTGAGGTATTCCTTGAGGTCTTGGAAGGCCCGGTCAGCCTCTGGGGTCCACTCGAAGGGGCCTTTCTTCTTCATGAGCTTAAAGAAGGGTAAGGCGCGCTCGCCTAGCTTAGAGATGAAACGCCCTAATGTGGTCACTCGTCCTGCCAGCTTTTGCATCTCCCTGAGGGCCTGTGGTGGGCTCATGTCTTCGATGGCCTTGATCTTCTCCGGGTTCGCTTCGATCCCTCTATGGGATACGAGAAACCCCAGCAGCTTGCTAGAGGGGACGCCAAACACGCACTTCTCCGGGTTAAGCCTCAAATCACCCGGCGCAAACTCTCAAAGGTCTCTTCCAAGTCTTGAATCAACGTCCTCGCCCCGCGAGATTTGACCACTATGTCATCAATGTAGGCCTCGGTGTTCCTGCCAAGCTGCCGCCCCAAGGCGATGTGCATCAGCCGCTGAAAGGTTGCGCCCACGTTGCAAGGCTGAAAGGCATGCATGTGTAGCAGTACACCCCACATGGTGGCAAGAAGGCCGTCTTCTCCACATCCTCCACTGCCATCTTGTTCTGATGGTATCCAGAGAACACATCCAGGAAACATAACAAATCGCACTCGGCGGTGGAGTCGTCGATCTGATCGATGCGCGGAAGGGGGAACAGATCTTGGGGGCAGGCTTTGTTGAGGTTGGTGAAGTCGACACACATCCGTTCCTTCCCACCTTTCTTCGGTACTACGGCGGATTTGCCAGCCATTCGGGGTATCGAACTTCTTGGATCGTACCTGCCGCCTCTAGTTTGCGTGTCTCTTGGACGATGAAGGCCTACTTCTCAGTGGACTGTCGTCTTGCTTGCTGCTTCACGGGGCGTACATTGGGGCATACCATTAGATGATGCTGGATTACCTCTCTCGGGACGCCTACCAGCTGATTAGGCTCCCACACGAATATCTCCTTGTTCGCGCGCAAAAACTTCACCAAAGCTTCTTCTTGTCTTGGGCCAAGGCCGGTTCCTATGGTGAAGGTGGTTCCTGAAGACCCGTCCTCGTTGATCGGCACCTGCTTGGTCTCTGCCTTGTCTTGGGTGAACAACTGCCTCTTCTTGGTGGGCGCGGTCTCCTTGGCCTCGGGTGCACCGGCGCCGGCTGGTTGTGCCGCTGCCGCAGTCTTGAAGGCGAGCCTGAGTGCTGTCACGACCTCCTTAGTGTCCCCCTTGATGGTGAGGATGCCCTTGCTCCCTGGCATCTTCATGAAGTTGTAGGCCGGGTGAGTCGCCGCCATGAACTGAGCGAGAGCCGGGTACCCGAGGATGGCGTTGTACGGGAGACCAATGTGAGCGATGTCAAAGTCCACCAGCTTGGTGCAATAGTTGTCTCGTGTGCCAAAGGTGACAGGGAGGCGAATCTGCCCCAGAGGGTGAGCAGCTCCACCACCCACTCCTGTGAAGGGCTTGCTGAGGCCAAGCCATTCGAGCGACACATGAAGAAGGCTGAAGGCTTCCACGGAGAGCAAGTTGAGGCCGGCGCCGCCGTCGATGAGGGTCTTGGTGACGGCCACGTTGCAGATGGTGGGCGTGCATAGCACCGAGAGCATCCTGGAGTCGGTGGTGGAGTCGGGGTGGTCTTTCGAGTCAAAGGTGAGGTCGGCCTCCGGTGCAGCCCAACCCGGTGGAGCCCCCGGGCGCTTGCAGGCTGCCCCAATCTGACAGAAGAAAGGCTTGACATGGCGATCTGAAGGAGGTGCTTGGGAGCCACCCAGCAGTGCCGCGACTGCGTGGTGTGCCGGCGCCGTGTAACACGCAGTGAAGAGGTCACGGAGTTCCCTCCCAGGACGTCACCGTGGATCCTGGTAGGTTGAGCAGCTAGGCGCGCGGCTCGCCGGCGAGCGCCAGGGGGAACAAGTTTGCCATGATCTTGTCGTCGCATCCGGCTTCGAGGGCGGCCTCCTCATATGCTAGCAGGAACAACGCCGAGTCTGCCGTGCCATCGTAGCGCGGCGGCATCTCCGACCTGAACTTGGCCGGCCACTGCACTTGCCGCAGAGCGGGGGCCAGGGCCCGGTACCCAGAATCCCTGCTGCTGGTGTTGGCCGCAGAGGTTGGTGGCGGGGCACCTGCCATGGGAGTGTAGTGCGGCGGTGCAGGGCACTGGCTGGTGGAGAGAAGCCCCGGCGCACCCCTACCTGGTGCGCCAAAAGTCGGATGTGGGGCTCCGGCTAACCCTTAAGGTTCGAACACTGGGGTGCGCACGAAGTCTTTCCCTCCTACCGATCCACGCTCTAGCTCGCTAAGATCTTGCGGACGAACTCGACGAACCCACAACACAGAAAGACACGGGGTATATACTAGTTCGGGCCACCGTTGTGGTGTAATACCCTACTCCAGTGTGGTGGTGGATTGCCTCTTGGGCAGATGATGAACAGTACAAGGGGAAGAACAACCTCCTGAGGTTGAGGTGTTCTTGTTCTTTCGGACTTGTGTGTCTCTCTGTGTCTGGTGAGTTCTCTCTATCCCTGGTGAGGTCTCTCTCCTTCTCTCTCTTTCTCTTATGGTGGCTAGTCCTATTTATAGAAGCCCTGGTCCTCTTCCCAAATATTGAGCGGGAAGGGAGCCAACAATGGCAGGCTAATTTGAAGGGGGACAACTAGTACAAGCTATCCTGACAAAAGCAGTATTCGCGTGCATAAAGCTCTGGTGGTGACGCCGTCTCGGGCTCCACGATGACCTCCGTCTTGCTGTCCATGGTCTTGGTCTTGTTCCACCGAAATGGCAACCTTTGCCTGATGCCTCGGTACTCCGCGGCTACGCTTGCCCCCTTTGCACCAAAGAGGAAGCAAGGACGCTGCGCGCGCTGGCGCCCGCCTGGTGTCGATCGTCATGGCTCACGTCACGAGAACCTCGTGAGGTTTTCCCAGCCTTGATATCTCCGCTCCTCGCGAGCCTGCCAGACCAGGCCGCTCCAGCGGAGGTCTTGCGTCGTCCGCCTCGTGAGGCTTGGCCCCTCGCCAGGGTCTTGGGTGCCTTGTTGATGAAGATGGGTCGTACGGCCTGCTGGCTCCGCCACGCCGTGGGCCGCAGGCAGGCAAGTCTGGGGACCCCCGTTCCCAGAACGCCGACACCGACACCTCCCGATCAACAGGACCCCCGTTTTGACGGTAGGAGGTCCGTTTCCTCCGTTTTGCGGTACACCAGACCCCTCCCGATGAACAGGATCCCGTTTCGACCATGGCTGGTCGAACACAAGGCCATTTCCTCCATTCTGCGGTATGATAGGCCTCGTTTCCATCGGCTGTTCCATCCAAGCCCTCCCGATGAACACGACGACGCATTCCGTTCCGACCCAGCCGGTTGGCTCCCCATGAACACGACGATGACGCAGTTTCTCTGTTTCGACCCAGCCATGTACACAAGCCCTGGCCGTACGTATGCGCGCGTAGGCGTTTGAGACCCTGCCTATATGTACGTACGTGGCCGTATTTTCTTTCTTGCACACTGGCGCTGTACGTATGTGTACATGCTACGTGCGCGCCTCTACTACAACACGTGCGTGCCTCTACATCGACCAGTATGTACGTACATGTTCGTGACCAGAATGACAACGCTACGTACGCTTCGACCAGGTGGGTCCCGACTATCAGGCACTTCCTTGCGTGCGAAGATGTAGCTGGTGGGTCCCAGCAGTCAGGGGGCGAATCGTTTTTTTTGCCTGGACGCACTTCCTTCCGTGTGAAGATGTAGCTGGGGGTCCCAGCAGTCAGGGGGAAACGTTTTTTTTGCGAAATACGGTGGCCCATCCGGTGGGTCCCCGCTGTCAGGTGGAGGAATAATTATTTTGCGCGTAATAAGGAGGCACTTCCTTGCTGCAGCCGTGGACCCAACTGTCAGCCTCTCCACGTACAGTCCATGTCCGATGGAAGTCATTCCTTGACCATGTTGACCACGCCACGCCGAGAGCGCCTGGGCGGTGGATGATGGTGAGGCCTAGGAAGGGGATGACGCGGAGCCAGGGAAGACATGGTGGTAGAAGCCCGCACGGAGAGGAGTACGAGGGTTCACTAGTTCGGCTGCGGTGTGAGGCTGCCGTCACCGCAGAATAACAGGGGGAGTGGGTGAGTAGAGGGATGGCCTGGCCAGCGGTGGGAGTAGTAGGGGGTGGTGAGGCCTCCGCGGCATCACAGCCGTCCATGGGAGGCAGGAGCACGCGACACGACCGACGCTGGTTTTGGCGGCTGGAGCATGAAGACAAGAGGTTGAAGAAGCACTACGGCCGTTGGATGGACATCGTACGGTCACTCGAGCTAGAATCGTTCATATTGACTAAGTTGACAAAGCCCTCCATCCCCGTCAACTTAGTAGGCCCACAAGTCAGCCTCCTACCAAGGTGGGTCCCAGCTAGTAGGGGGAGTATTCATTTTTTCTGCATAATAAGGAGGCACTTCCGTGGGTCCGAGCTGACAGCGAGGGGAACGTTTTTTTTCGCAAAATACGGTGACCCGTCCGGTGGGTCCCATCAGTCAGGGGGAAACATTTTTTTCACAAAATACGGTGGCCCGTCCGGTGGGTCCCTGTTGTTAGGTAGAGGAATCATTATTTTCCACGTAATAAGGAGGCACTTCCTTGCTGTGGCTGTGGACCCAGCTGTCAGCCTCTCCATGTATAGTACACTTCCGATGGAAGTCGTTCCTTGACCACGTTGACCACGCCGCGTTCCGTTGCATGCATGCGTCCATGGGCATGGTGCGTCCCCACTGTCAGCCTCTCACATACAGTCATCTTTCGATGGCTCTCGATTGTTTACCACGTTGACGACACCATGCCGAGCACACCAAACGCCGGTGGACAACGGCGAGGCCCCAGACTGGAACGACCCGGAGATGGGGAAAACGGGGCAGTGGAGTCGCAGATGGAGAGGAGTGGGAAACTTGACTGGTTCAGGTGCGCGGCAGCACAGCCATGGGGCCGCCCATGGGAGACAGGAGCAAGAACAGAGGTTGAAGAAGGAGCACTGCTGTTGGATTAACATCCAATGGTTCAGCTGCTAGAATCATTTGTTGATTAAGTTGACAAAGCCCTACGTACATGTCCGCTTAGTAGGCCCACAAGTGAGCCACCAAATCTGACGGGTCCCAGCTGTCAACGGGAGGAATAATTTTTTTCGCATAACAAGGAGGCACTTCCTTCCATGCAAAGATACAGCCGGTGGGTCCCAGCTGTCAGGTGGAGGAAACATTTTTTGCAGCTTAATAAGGAGGAACTTTCCTTGGGTGCGACCATGGACCTCGTGGGTCCCAGCCGTCAGGCTCTCCACGTACATTCCTCTTCCGATGACTCTCGTTTGTTGACCACGCTGCACCGAGCATAGCGAGGCGGTGGACGGCGGCGAGGCCCCGGGCGGGAATGACTCGGAGATGGGAAGACGCGACAGTGGAGTCGCAGATTGTGTGGAGGAGAAGGGTTATAACTGGTTCTGGTGTGGCGTGGGGCTGCAGTCGGTGGAGAATAACAGGAGGTGTGAAGGGGTGGAGGGATAGCCTGGCCGGCGGTGGGGTAGCGCTTCGCAGCGATGCGTGCTAAGCAGAGCCGCTAGCCGCCGGAGGCCGGACCAGGCGGTCCCGACGACGCTGGAGGAAGAAGAGTAGAGATTGAAGGTGCATGCCGACCAAGGTGACAACGCCCTGCATAAGCTTCGACCTATTGGCCCACATGTCAGCCTGCAAAAATGTGGCATATATTTAACCCATGTTTTCTAGAATGTACAATCCATTTGCTGGGCTGGGTGAACAAATAATTTCGCATCAATGTGGCCCATTTATATTATCTAAGAAATCCCAGCCCATTTGCACTTCCTTCAAATACACGAATTAGCTGTGCTCGTTATATATATAATGTTATGTTAGAAGGAGCAATTAATATCAAAAATAAACCAGAGAGGCACATTTTTTATATATATAATTAACAAAATAGCGAGTTATTGCTCAAAATAAAAATGAGTGTGTTATTATTACATTGGTCCTTAAAAACTTCGCGAGCTTTTGTATGCAATCACCAGGATTTTCCTTGCCTGTGAGTCAAAAACAACCAGGATTTTCCTTGCCAAGTTCTGTTAAACATTTACTTTTATAAGTTAATAACACGTGGGATGTTTTTATAATGTATATATAAGTCTCTATAAAATATACGATAATAGTAATAATATAAATATATATAATGTGGTTAAAAAAATACATTGGGCTGCCGATCTTTAAGAAAAAGCCCATAGGTATGGACCTAAAAAAAGTTGAAACCACTGTCACCGTATGTCGTGGGCTACGCATGTTAAAATACAAAACCTAGGCCTAGCTGATACTTGTTCGCCCTCTGGAAAAAATGATACCAGATCCCCAAGCAAACTGGATTATAGAGGGGGCCGGCGGCACAACTGAAGAAGCACATCAGGAGTGATTTTTTCTTCTTCAGTGGATGGCTCTCGATGGCGTTTTTTACTTGCCTCTGCACCATACAACTTGTATTTTTAGCCTCCCAGACCGTGGTGGACCAGCAGCCCATTTGCTGGGCGGGCCAACCTACAAAAACGAGCACTCAATTTTTCATCAAGCCCCAAAAACAACGTAGTACTATGTTTGTTTTGAGGCCGAAAACATTACGGCAGGGGTTGAGCGTGGGAGGGGGCAAGACAGAGCAAAAAGATTAAAAAGAGCTGATGCGCCGTTGCTACCCTAACAAAGCAGGTGCAATTCTTCTCGGGAAGAAGGTGTGCCGTTGACACCCACACGTCACATACCCCAAAGTAGGCATACTAACAAGTTCACACCCAAGCACAACATAAAAGGTAAACATTCATATCAAACTCATGTTCACAGGGCACGTTCATATTCATAGCCAACATTCACTATCAACAACTCAAAAGATTCATATATACACAAGTGCAGCATACCTATGGATCCAAATGATTGATAGATCACACACCAATATTCATAGATAATTCATAAAAAGATTCAGATATACACATGTTCAGTATGTTTATGCATCCAAATGATTGATATCACAACCAATATGATCCATGGACGAACTTTAATTACCTAGGGTACGGACTGGTAAATGGTGTTCAGTCGGAGGTACTTCTTGCTAAAATTAATGCTTATACGAGTAAACTTTCGAGTACATAAGAGGCAGCACAGACAATCTGGACTTTGCTTGTAGGTTTATCCTCAAATAGTGGCCTCGTGTCGAGGGAGGTTTGAGCAACTTGGCCACTACTTTCATCCAACTAGTTTACTGGCTCATCTTGGTCCTGTAGCTCGCCAAAATTCTACATTGCAGATTGGTAAATGGTGTTCAGTCGGAGGTACTTCTTGCTAAAATTAATGCTTGTACGAGTAAACTTTCGAGTACATAAGAGGCAGCACAGACAATCTGAACTTTGCTTGTAGGTTTATCCTCAAATAGTGGCCTCGTGCTGAGGGAGGTTTGAGCAACTTGGCCACTAATTTCATCCAACTAGTTTACTGGCTCATCTTGGTCCTGTAGCTCGCCAAAATTCTACATCGCAGACAAGAAAGGAGGCGGTTGAGAAAATGAACCACCCAAAATTTTTGTGCAGTTCAACTGAAATGGAGCATCCCTGGCATGCAGACTGATTAAGTGCCAGATGAATATACGCGTCAACCAACTTGTCTGGAATCTTTAGACTCCATGCCATACAGTTCGCTACCATATCTACCGATAACCAAAAGGCACGAGTTGGGACCAAAGACTGGACTGTGTTTTTCTGGGCTATGCGCCAAGCAATATTTTTAGTGTTCACTCTCCTAATACTTGGAGTTTGACAAATGGTTGACGCCGGTTGATACTCGAATGAATATAGGCACTTCTTGTCAACATTGATGCTTGTCTAAGTGAACTTTGGAGTACATAGCAGCAGCATAAGTATCTGTCCATCTGATCTTTTTGTGCAGGTCTACTGAAATCACCCAATGCAATGATTAGCCTGCGAGTTCAGGCTCCAAGTTACTCCTTTATAAAATCGGCAAATAGTAGCTCGATACCAAATTACCAATACATGACAAGCACAATAATCAGGATAAAGACCAGTACCAACTTGTGTGAGGTAGCATATCAATTACTTTTTCCTTTGGCTGGAAGCCGAGATGAGCGAAGCGACTGACAGCAAAGGAAGAAAGCAGGCCCAGATTAGCGACTGATAGGAAAGGACGGAAGAAGTCGAGGCAATGAAGCACCCAAAGTTTTTGTGCAGTTCCACCAAAATCGAGCATCCCTGTTGGCACATATATTGAGAGAGTGAGATTACTATAATAGTGGGACTAGTTGATGAAACATACACTAACAAATAGAAGCACCCTCATTATCTTAATGGGTAAAGTTAGCAACATAGTAGTCTTTCTTAAAGAGAGGAATTAGTTTATTTAATCAGTGCCAATTAGCTCAACACTCAAAGCATTGCCATGTATCATAGGTTGCAAAAATTTAACGTGCAAAGATAAAGGAGTTTCTCATGACAGTAGCACGATACAAATAGAGATGACAACAAACTAATATGGATGAAGGCCTTAGGCCCGTACCAACCTAAGGAAAAAAGCTTATTCATGTAGTCCCATAAGAGATGATAAAGCACTCACTGGAATCACTCAATAATATATATTTTTGTGCACTTCAAATGTATGGTTGAAATCACTCTTGTTTACCAGTGCTGAGATTATATCGAGAGATTATCAAGAACTTCCAGCAAAATTAAAGCACAGGTTGGGATACAGTTCATTGTATTATCTTGTGTAGTTCCACTAAAATGTATGATTGGCACAACACGATCCCTGTTTGCACAAGTAGGAACAAGGTGAAACCTTCATTAGCTTAGTGAGAAAGGATAGAAAGACATTAGCATATTACTCTAACAGTAGCATCAAATTCACGATGGAAAATACGCAAAACATTGCCTCATTGAACCAATGGCAATAAATTGACATGCAAAACAATAGCATTATTATGTCATGACACTAATAATATTACCTCCCTTCTCCACCACATGATTCACCTCCATAGACAAACATACACACGTACATGATTCAGCATAGGGTGCTACTAAAGATTTGTTTAACTCCGATAGGAAAATTAGGCAGCAATAAATTAGTGGCACTTAAGTACTCGTAATTAATTAAGTGAGACAGCAGAAGTGGAAGGGCTCCCTGGAGGATCGTCTCACATGTAAGGTAGTCATTGCCGGAGCCCTTGAATGGCCTCGACTGAGGCCTCTGGCTTCAGCAAGATCGCCTTGGCACTATTTATTCTTCTTCTTCCTCCTCTTCATGCTCTGTTTCTCATTCTCCTCACCAGTTGGTGAAACCAAGTACATGATTGGCCTTCTATTTCAGAACTGGTTTTGTGAGTGAGGGAGTACAAGTGTACTAGTAAAAATAGCATTATTTTCTCATGGCAGTCGCAAAATAGAGATGAAGACATGCATTAAATATCATTTTTACCTAAATGAAGGTTATGGTGCCAATATGAATGATGAGGATTGGAACATAGATCTCCCTTTGTGCAGTTCCACCGAAATGAACCAACTGTTCCATTCTGACATTCCTGTTAAACAACACAAAAGTCACTGCTTTTAAGAGGACCTTTTAAGAAGAATTTTGTGCAGTGCACCAAAAGGTCACAACAGCAACCAGGTGAAATGGATATCCCTGTTTACACAAAAAGCTACAGAGGAAACAGTCAGAGTCTCAAACAATTACAGGCAAAAACATTTGGCTAAACTTGTCATGGCTTATAAAAGTGGCATGGCTTCATTTTTACCAGGGGCATTAGATTAAGAATAGCGAAATATTTGGTATAAGGGCATGGGACAGTGGGTGCACCAGCAGTCCAGCACCATGTACCAAAACGGGGGCATAAAGTGGTGATTCATAGTTTGTTGCCCCGAGAAACAAAAATCCAAGAAACATATCTGGGTTGGTCCCATTTTTTCACTCTAGCCACCTTCTCCTATGTGTGGATAGCAAATCTAGTCCTAGTCATACCACCGTGTTCAGCGTTACCCCTATATTTCCCTTTTCGACCAAGAGACCGGTTGGATGACCAGTCTGTACTACTTTCACCCCCTTTCCTTCCTGTTTGTACCAAGTCCAATGTACTATGTTTGGTTCTAGGCCTAGTATTGCCATATTTTGCCACCCATTTTTGCCAACCTTGCCTAAGTTTAGGGGCTGTTTGGTTCTAGGCCTAGTATTGCCATATTTTGCCACACATTTTTGCCAACCTTGCCTAAGTTTTTAGTTCATCAAAATGAAAGCCACAAGTTGGCAAGCCTAAGGGAATCTTGCCACACTTTTTGTGTGTGTGCCATGTGGGGCTCAAGTGTGGCTTGCCTAAGGTGTGGCTTGAACCAAACGCTCACCTAAGTTAGTCAAACTTGCATAACCTTAGGTGTGGCAACCTTTGGCAAAGTTAGTCACAAACCAAACAACCCCTTCTTGTTTGAACCAAGTACAAGATTTGAATCCATGAAAAAAATAGGTGACGTTGGACCATCCGATCGAGAGGGGCTGAGAGGTAGAAAATGATGCACATCCAGCGACGTAGCGAGCTGGGGAAGTAGAGCTAAGGAGGTTTCGAAGGAAGATATACCTGAAGGTCATCGAAATGTGGATAGGTGGGCGGCGGGAGGTCGGATCCGCCCACACTAGGGCAACGACGAAGGGATCGGAGGACCTCCCGCGCCAGCGCTCGGCCAGAGATAACGGTGCGGCCAGTAGTGGGTCTCCTCCCTCGCTGTCGACGAAGGCCTAAATGCTGCCCCTCCTCCCCTTCACCAGCGAAGGGGGATATGTCCGGATCTATTACCAGTGGTGAGGATATAAAGACAATGTTTTTTGAAGGGAGAAAGACAGTGTTACCACCCCTATCTTGTTTAGATCTGGAGAGGATGAGAGTGTGTGAATAGAGAAACCCTAGCAAGCAAGCGCGGAGGCTCCAGCCTATATATATGTAGTGGGGTAGTTTTCCTTTTTAACTCCATCAAAACAATCGTTTAAAATTGTGTACTACGTGCCAGGTCACCGTTTTTTAGTTGTTGATTGTTTTTTTGAGATAGCTACCCGCTTGTTCCAAGTGGTGATACGGTGTGCCAGGTCCCACTTTGTATCGTTCAAGTCTAGTACAAGTCCCTCCATTAAATGGACAACCACCCCCTTGTAAAAATTGTGAACAAGCCCACGGCTAAAATTATCGGAAATGTGGGTTTCCCCAACATGCATTATTATTTATATTTTCTACTCCCGCCGTTCCTAAATATAAGTCTTTTTTATTAGCCACACCTAAGAAAACAATTTTTTTTATTAGCAGTGAACCCCACATGTCATAGACACAAAAAGTGTGGCAAGATTCCCTTAGGCAAGCCAAAGTGTGTCTAACAATTTGAGCAACTCAAGTTAGGCAAGTGTGGGAAAAATAATGTGGCAACATAAGACAAACATAGTCACAATCCAAACAGCCCCGTAATTTTTTGTGACATGCATGAAAATTTGGTTAGTTAAATTTATAGTCAAAATTTGGCAAGGTGCATCAAATCAACACATGCAAGTATCAAAAGGGAAGTCACGGCATGCATGCATGCGTTGTACTCCCTCCGTTTCCAAATATAAGTCTTTTTAGAGATTGCAACAAGTGACTACATATGAAGCAAAAAGGACTTATATCGAGTGCAGTGCTTTGATGTGTTGCGTCAACTCATACAAGACCGAGAAGTTTGATTACTACAACGCCCTCTCCCTCGCGGACTGAGCTCCGGTGCCTTAACTACACCTTCCTTTGGCTGCATGATAGGTGGGCCAACCACCTCTTGGGCCCACCTGTCATAGACGCAAAGGCAGGAGCAGTAAGTCAATGAAGGTGCGCCCCTCCCTCGTGCATGAGCGTGGTGGCTGGCAGGACTAGTAGGAGCTTTCGCGACACGCTTCTTGACAGCGGCAAACTTGTGGATGGAGTTGACCATCATGTCGTCCATGCGAGAGGCGAAGCCGGCGTTGGCGAGGGCTACGATGCCCGCGGTCGCCAGCACCGTCTGGAAATGGTGCGTGGTGCGGGGCCGCAGGCCGACGCCTTGGATGATTTGGCAAAGTCGACTATCGCTCGTGACCATCGCCTCCATAGGTGGTTCTGGCTTCTGGTCACTTGGTCTTGGATTGGAGTGAGCAGTGTTGCGCAGAGACTAAGGAGTAGATGGATTTGGATTGGTGGGGCGCCTTTATATGAGAATCCAAACTCTGTTGCATTCACATCGTGCTGGCTCTATTCTGCTTCTCCAATTAATTCCCTCTACATGTAGAGTAATTTGAGGATGCATCATTGACCGTTCAACGTCTTGGGAACCGCTACCCTCTCCCTCCTTGGCATTCATGCACCTATGGAGGCGACTGCCGCTCGCGTCTATCGCGTGTCAGGAGACGTTCCCGTCGACGACGAGGTGCCTATGGTGACTTCATAAATTTCAAGATGATAGTACTAGTATACTCAATATTGTGCACCGCGACCAAGGCCGAGAGGAAAATGATAGAACTACATATTTATTTACGGTGTAGATTCACTCATTTTGCTCCATATGTACTCCGTCTCGGTGTAGTCCAGTCACTTGTTGAAATCTCTAGAAAGGCAAATTCTCCTTTGTGGTTTATAGGGCTATACTAGCAAGTACTCCCTCTGTCCGAAAATACTTGTCATCAAAATGGATAAAAAAGATGTATCTAGAACTAATATACATTTAGATACATCCCCTTTTATTCATTTTGATGACAAGTATTTCCGGACGGAGGGAGTACTACAATAGTGGGCTCACAGAGCAATTTTGTGTCATGCAAGAGCCTGGCTATATGCATGCTCCAAGGTGGCAACTGCCACATTCGGGTTGCACTTGGCTCTTCGCCTTTTCGAGAAGACGAACAATGATGTTACTACTACTGCTTCTATAGTATCGAATCCACTGTTGCATGTCCATCCACCGCGAGCGGGAGGGATAGCTTGTTGTAGTACTATAAGCAAAAGCATGTCCTCATCTGCGAGCCACCGCGCGCATGGGTGAGGGAGAAGGCGTGTAGTAGTAAAATCAAGCTTCTCATCGTTGTACGAGTTGACGCTGAAAGACCCGCAGTGTACAATACTCCATTTGCTGCAACCTCTAAAATTTACCCCACCACAAATTAAAATATATATTCCTGTCTTGACCAGATGAGCGTGCAAACTAAAATCACCAGGATGATAGGTAGGGCCAGAAGATTATTTTAATCAAAAAATATAGCATGGAGCCGACCCCAACGGTTTTAAGCTTATAGGCACGGTACACACTATCCTAGACTACTCTACATAGTAAACTGCCACACGAGCATCCAGGCTGCGCTTGGCTCTTCGCCTCTTCGGGAGTACTACTGCAGTGGAGGAGTACTACAGTATGCTTCTGGCCATCTGACACTGATTGAACTGCTGCATGTCCACCGTGTATGGGAGGGAGAGCATGTAGCGAACGAAAAAGCTTCTCCTAGTCCTGCCAGCTACCATGCTCATGGGCGAGGGAGGGACGCAGCTTCATAGACATACTGCTCCTGCCTTTGCGTCCATGATAGGTGGGCCCAACAGGTCGGTGGCCCACCTGTCATGCAGCCAAAGGCAGGTGCGGTTAAGGCGAGAGCACGTTGTAGTAATCAAACTTCTCGGTCTTGTACGAGTTGACGCGACACATCAAAGCACTACACTCGATATATTTCAATAATTTGCATTTACCGGTGCATTAATTACAACGCATGCATGCATGCCGTGACTCTCCTTTTGATACTTGCATGTGTTGATTTAATGCACCTTGAAGTAGTATGAATATGTGACGGTAAAGCTTTGTAATGCCCCAGCCCTAATAAAGCGAGAGATGGTTGTGCACGAGGAGGGCGAGATCATGCAGACGGAACAGGACCCGACGATGGAGCTCTCTATGGTCTCGATGGACCTCAACTTGCTCCATTGCCCCTTGTGCCTCCGCCCCTTAAAGCCTCTAGTGTATGAGGTTCGTATACACCTCATCTGTTCGGTTGATCGAGCAAGGTGCAGGTTTCTTGATTGATGTGTTGTTCGATTGATTTGTGCAGTGCAAGGGAGGGCACCTGGCTTGCACGGACTGCCGTGTCGAGCGCCCCGGGAACCAACGGCAGTTCCAGAAGTGCGAGCGCGGCGGTGGCTTCGACGTGTGGAACACGGTGGTGGACGCCGTCCTCTCCTCGGTGAGGGTGGAGTGCCCGCATGAAGGCTATGGGCTCTACGTCACTTACCACAAGCTCGCCGATCACCAGAGTGTGTGTCAGCTCGCGCCCTTTAAATGCCCTGTGCCTGTCTGCGGCTACGAAGGCCCGCCGCCAGTGCTCTCCCACCACATCAGCACCATGCAACCCATGCCCGTGCACATGATCCAGTACGGCAAGGCGCTCCAACTGCAAGTGCCACTATCGGAGCCACGGCTCTTGCTGTTCGTGGAGGAGGACGACCGCGCGTTTTTCTTGGTGAACGGCGTGCTCTACATAGGCGCGCCTATCGCCGTGTCAGTCATCTGCATCAGAGCAGGGGCGTCCCCACTGCCGCACTACGTGGCCAAGCTGTGGGCGAACGGCCTGCCGGGGGAGCCCAAAGGCAGGACCGACGTCGTCAAGGTGGAAATGGAGGTGACAAGCAGCAGGGATCCCGGCAACGTCGCCGTGCAGGAGCTGACTTACTTCACAGTTCCGCCCAAGGTGCTGGCCGGGGCTAAGCTGGTGTCCCTCCACATTTAGATTGACAAGCTCACGTCCTAAATGATTCTACAATGCCTTCTGTTTATCTTAGTAATATGCTAATATAGGGGTTAGCTCGGTCTACTTTAGCTTAAGAGATGGTGGGTTTTGGTGGTGATGCAGCAATTACCTCGACATAGATCAGGAGTGAAAGTAATTTCAAACAGTCGAATGGATATTTTGTGTCTGTTGGATATAAAGATCCTTTGGGCAAGAAGTAACAGCTTATATGCTTTTTTCGAAACGGAACATCGATACTAGTATAATTTTTGTTGACATGCACTAATATTTTCCAAACGGACGTCGGGCTGTAGCTAGAAGGCGGTTGGGACGCGGCATTAGCCCATACCGCGGTGACCCCCGATTGGGATGCACCGACTGTGGATTTTCTCCCTCATCAATGTCGACCGCGTCTACGCAGAACATTGTTCCCTTCCCCCAGCTGCGGGATCAGGCCGGTTATGTGACCAGCGGTGTGGCCACCGTCGTTCTATGCTTGTTAAGAGAGCAACCCAAGCAAGCAGGCTTGTAGCTTAGGCTCCTACTAGTGTATATATAGTGGTTTTCTTTTTCTCTCCATATCAACCATTTTATATTGCGTACGTGTCATTGAAGAGTGAAATGATGGTTGCTTCTTCCGACTAACTTACTGTGTGATTTGATTGCTCCTTTAGTGGCCCCTACACATACCCCCCCTACGTGTATGCAACAGTCACACGTACACATGGACGCAAAAACGCGCGCGACGCCCTAATGCATGCATGTCTGAGCACACGACGGAACACACACGGTCATGCTCAAGTGCTCAACCTACATGTGCATGCACACACATACTCAGCCAGGGTGAGCTAGTGACTGTATAAACACCAGAAAATGTATATATTGAGCGCACTGAGCATATTATGAAGTCCACTGACTTTATTTTTACAAATATACAGTGACAGATAGTGTATTTATCTCGTTTGAAATTAAGCCATATTAACCGGAGAGGAGGCAGTATGGACTAGCATTACTTTGCTGTGTCCCGTCAAATTGCCGAACGAGGAGAAGCTTGCAGGACGGGAGAAGCTTGCGCGTGGTGGCTCGTAGGACAAGGAGAAACTTTTAACTAATGCAAGCTCTCCTTCGCTCAAGCTGTCGACGTGCAACAGTTAATTCGGTGTCAGATTGCCAAAAGCATACACTGTACTAGTACTATTATTGTTGCACTTCCCGAAGAGGCGAACAACCAAGCGCAAAGTTTACTAGTACTAGTACTACTACTATAGTCTATAGAGGTATGTACTATACTAGTACTAGGAACCGGATGGAGGAGCGTCTGCACTCTTATTATATTTTTAAAATGTGATAAAGCAATCTTCAACACATTTGGTTCTCTTCGAGGGTTCTCGCATGTGATAATGGAAGTTGATTGCATGGAACACTCGCCACAAGTATCGCTTAATTCTGGCTCATATCCTGTTACAAATAGGAGCGCTCGATAATATTTCCTCTTTTTTTGTTATTCAGCATGTAAACAGGTCAGCAAACCTTGCGGCGTATCTTTGTGCGAACCATGCTTGCTGCACTTTGAATGTGGCCGAGAGCTAGCTTGATGAAACACCTCACTTCCTACTTCTTTTTTTGTGGGGTACCTCGCTTCCTAGTGACCAGTGTCTTGGCTGATCGTCCTAATAATGCTTATATATGAATAAAGCTCTCTCATTTACCTGCAAACAAGATTAAGCCATATTAACCTGAAAGGAGGGAGTATGGACTAGCACTACTTGTTGGTGTGTCCCGTCAACTCGCAGAACGAGGAGAAGCTTGTAGGACAAGGTGAAGCTCGCTTACGCCTTTTGACTAATGCAACGTACCCTCGCCCAGGCGGTGGACATGCATCCGTTCATTCGGTGTCAGATTGCCAGAGGCATACACTGTACTAGTACCGAACATGCAGAGTACCATCATTGTTTGACTTCACGAAGAGGCGAAGAGCCAAGCGCAAGGTTTAGTAGTACGAGTAGTACTACTACTAGAACCACATGGTGGAGCCTCTGTACTCTTATTTTTTTAATCTTTGATAAAGTACATTTTTATTCCGGAGAAGGGCGGAAAACGGCAGCCCAACATGTAAAGATGATATCGATCAACCATGCTCGAATATATCTTGGCCTCCGTGCGAGCCCGTTTGTGTGTTCTTGCTCCTTATCTCTCTCAAGGAACGGTGGGTTGGCCATTTTGCCGTCAATTGAGATCGGTTTGCTCACACTCCGGTCCCACATGTCAGTGATATGCCAAGAGGAGGTGCGTTGATCGACTGGCCATACGCGTACTTGGTTTTGCACCTTCATACTACTCCTCCCTCTGTCACAGTTTACAGGGTGGCTTCATTATGATGCATTTCTCTCAATGCATTTCCACCACCAGAGAGACTTTAGACGCGTTTGGTTTAAATGCTCAATTAATTAGGGCGTGGTAACCGCAATTTTCTCTCGATGTAGCACTACGGAGTGGAGTAAGTGCATGCATGTGTGTACCCGGGGTGGAAGCACTGCATGCATGTTTGTACGCATTATTTCCTCTACTAATAGACGTCGTGCTATAACTACCAATACTATTTTTCAGGCCGATCGCTGGACGCCTTGGTCCTAGAGATTTTCTCTTTTTCTGAAGCGCGCTCTATAAACAGTGACGGATGGAGTAGTATGAGCGGATTCAAAGAAGAGCGTATTGATGGTTGCTTCTTCCGAGCAACTTACAGTGGGAAAGGTGGGGCTTATGATTTGACTGCTCATTACTCACTATTAATGCGGTGCAACGACCGGTCTGAGTCTCCCATGCGGCTGTGCACTACCCCCTCGGTTCTTAAATATACTCCGGAGTATTTGTCTTTCTAGAGATTTCAACGAGTGACAACTCAAATATTTGTCTTCTTAGAGATTCAAATGGACTACTGATACGTCTCCAATGTATCTATAATTTTTTATTGCTCCATGCTATATTATCTACTGCTTTGGACATTATTGGGCTTTATTATCCACTTTTATATTATTTTTGGGACTAACCTATTAACCGGAGGCCCAGCCCAGAATTGATGTTTTTGCCTGTTTTAGGGTTTCGAAGAAAAGGAATATCAAACGGAGTCCAAATAGAATGAAACCTTCGGGAATGTGATTTTCTCACCGAATACAACTCAGGAGACTTGGACCCTACGTCAAGCCAACTAACAGGAGGCCACGAGGTAGGGGGGTGCGCCTGCCCCCCCCCCCAGGCGTGCCCTCCACCCTCGTGGGCCCCCTGTTGCTCCACCGACGTACTTCTTCCTCCTATATATACCCACGTACCCCCAAACGATTAGAACAGGAGCCAAAACCCTAATTCCACCACCGTAACTTTCGGTATCCACGAGATCCCATCTTGGGGCCTGTTCCGGAGCTCCGCCGGAGAGGGCATCGATCACAGAGGGCTTCTACATCAACACCATAGCCTCTCCGATGAAGTGTGCATAGTTTACTTCAGACCTACGGGTCCATAGTTAGTAGCTAGATGGCTTCTTCTCTCTTTTTGGATCTCAATACAATGTTCTCCCCCTCTCTTGTGGAGATCTATTCGATGTAATCTTCTTTTTGCGGTGTGTTTGTTGAGACGGATGAATTGTGGGTTTATGTTCAACTCTATCTATGAATAATATTTGTATCTTCTCTGAATTCTTTTATGTATGATTGGTTATCTTTGCAAGTGTCTTCAAATTATCAGTTTGGTTTGGCCTACTAGATTGATCTTTCTTGCAATGGGAGAAGTGCTTAGCTTCGGGTTCAATCTTGCGGTGTCCTTTCCCGGTGACAGTAAGGGCAACAAGGCATGTATTGTATTGTTGCCATCGAGGATAACAAGATGGGGTTTTCTTCATATTGCATGAGTCTATCTTGTAACACCCCGGATGTAACTTTCCCATTTGTACTCCAACTCTTGCCGTTTCCGGCGTTAAGTTATATTTATTTCTCGGGTTCGGGTCTTTGTCTCCGTGTGTTGTTTTCTTTTCCGTGCATCTCTTATCATGTCATCACGTGCATTGCATTTGCATACATGTTCATCTCATGCATTCGAGCTTTTTCCGCGTTGTCCGTTTTGCATTCCGGCGCTTCGTTCTCCTCCGGTGGCCATTTCTAGCTTTCTTTCGTGTGTGGGGATTAAACATTTCCGGATTGGACCGAGACTTGTCATGCGGCCTTGGTTTACTACCGGTAGACCGCCTGTCAAGTTTCGGGTCATTTGGACTTCGTTTGATACTCCAACGGTTAACCGAGGGACCGAAAAGGCCTCGTGTGTGTTGCAGCCCAACACCCCTCCAAATTTGTCCCAAAACCCACCAAACTCTGCTCCATGTCCTAGAGCGTTCGATCACGATCGCGTGGCCGAAAACCGCACCTCATTTGGACTCTCCTAGCTCTACTTATGCCTATTTATACCCCCTCCATTCGGATCTTCTTCCCCCTCCAAACCCTAGTCTAAAAAAAAAACATCTCCGCCACCGCCGGACGTGTCCGTACAGGCCGGACAACGTCCGGATCCACCCGCCGCCGCCACGTCAGCGCCCGCGGGACCGCTTCACCGTCGGCGCCCGAGGCCCGCCAGGCCCGTGGCCGGCCCCCGAGGCCCACGCCGCCGCCCGCCTCCACCGGCTCCTCCGCCGCCCGCGCCTCCTCTCACCGCCCGGCGACGCCACCGCCCTCGCCGGCCGCCGCGGCGCCCGCCGCCCGCGCCTGCCTCCGCCGCCTCGGCCCCGCCTCGCCCTCGCCGTCCGGCGGCCTTCCCCGCCGGCTGCTTCCTCGACGTCGCCGGCCGTCCTCGGCTTCCATGCCGCCGGTGAACAGTGTCGCCCGCGCGATCCAGATCTGTGCTACAGTAAACCCTAGGGTTGACTTTTGCCTCTCTCCGTTAAGTTTTTATGCCCACTTTGACCGCCCGTAACTTTGCATCCGTAGCTCCGTTTTGGACATATGATATTCCAAAATGTTCGCCTCGACGAGTACATCATTTCATTCCATTGAATCATTTGCATTTGAGTTCATCTTGATGCCCAAAATGCTGTTAGAAGGAGGCTTCGTGAGTTAATTGTCAGATCTGCTAGTTCATCTTAAACTTTTGTCATTTTTGCCATGATTATTGTGTGCATGCTATGCCTGTGAGTCCTTCATATGTTTTGTTAAGCATTTTGTCTTCTTTCTAGAGGTGCAACCCATGCATTTTTAGGATGTGTGTGGTGACTTGTGCAAGCTTGCAAAGTGAGGCAGCCGGGAAATCTGTTTTCAGGGACTTAGTGATTTTCACTAAGTCTGGGATATTTTAGTTCATGATGCTATATGTCCAGCTTGTTTCCTAGTGATCCGTGCCTATTTTGAGGATGATCAGTAAGGGAGTTTTGATATTTATGTTATGCTATATCCATCCATGTCTTTGTTTGCATATGTGGAGTGCTCTAGGTTGACTCAATCGAGCTCAACTTTTGCTTCGTTGTTAATCTGGGCAGATCGTCAACTTGTTTGCGATTTTGCCGATGCTACCGTTAGTGTTCCATGCATGCTATGCCTTTGTTCTTGCCATGTGTAGCTATCATATTGTGCCTTCTTGCTGGTTATATGCTTGCCTTGCCATGACTTGCACCGTAGTGAGTGCATCGAGCTCGTTTACATGCCTTCGTGAGTTAAATTTCTGTATGTCTCAGTTTTCACTAAGTCTGAAAACTGATTGTGTGCGAGCTATGTTCGTGAGCTCGGTAGAGTATTTTGTGAACCCTTTTGGCCCCAGGTCACTTTGGGTGTTTTGTTAAGCTTGTTGAGTAGCTCCATGACATATTCTTACTTGTCATGCTCAGGTCATTTATCATGTTGTTTTGCTGCTCCGAAGAGGGCTTCGTGATCTGAAATTTCAGGCTAGTGTTAATTTCACTAAGTCTGGAATCTGTTTTGCATATTCATTTTTGCCATGCTTGTTTGAACCTCTTATTTGTTGAATTTGCCTATGGCTCAGTGCTAGTGTTTTGTTAAACATCTTGTGTACATCACTACCATGTATTTTGTTTTCATTTTTGGTGGCTGTAGCATGTTCATTTCGTTGCGTTTAGATGCCTACTTGCTGTAAATCGCAGACCGGTGTCATATCTTAAAACGCTTGCCATTTCCAAACCGTAACTCCGATTTCAATGATCTTTATATCGTTTTCAAGCGATTTCGTCCCCTCTATCCAGTGGCACCCTTGGAATTCCAAGTTGAGGCCAGGTTCATGCATTTCCTGTCATATCTTGCATTTTGCATCCCGCATCGCATCCCGCATAGCATATCATCATTTCATCTCATTGCTTGGTCTTGCACGTGGTTGATTGTATCCTTGTTGCTTGTTTGTCTTGTTTTGGGTAGAGCCGGGAGACGAGTTTGATACCGAGGAGCCCGTTGAGTTTGCTTGTGAGGATCCAGTCAGCTTTGACAACTGTGCAGGCAAGATGATCATACCCTCGAAATCACTACTATCTTTGCTATGCTAGTTTGCTCGCTCTTTTGCTTTGCCACTGCTACGATTCCTACCATTTGCTTGTCAGCCTCCCAATTGCATGATTGAACCTCTAACCTACCATTGTCCTAGCAAACCGTTGATTGGCTATGTTACCGCTTTGCTCAGCCCCTCTTATAGCGTTGCTAGTTGCAGGTGAAGATTGAAGCCGTTCCTATTGGAACATCTTTTATTTGCTTGTTGGGATATCACTATATTGCTATGTTATCTTAATGCATATATATACTTGGTAAAGGGTGGAAGGCCCGGCCTCTCGCCTAGTGTTTTGTTCCACTCTTACTGCCCTAGTTTCCGTCATATCGGTGTTATGTTCCCGGATTTTTGCGTTCCTTACGCGGTTGGGTTATATGGGAACCCCTTGATATTTCGTCTTGATTAAAGCTTTTCCAGCAATGCCCAACCTTGGTTTTACCATTTGCCACCTAGCCTTTTCTTTCCCTTGGGTTTTGCAGACTCAAGGGTCATCTTGTTTTAACCCCCCCGGGCCAGTGCTCCTCTGAGTGTTGGTCCACCTGTCAGCTGCCGGTGGCCACCAGGGGCAACTCTGGGCTGGCCTACCCGTACCTAAGACAATCTGAGTGTGCCCTGAGAAAGAGATATGTGCAGCTCCTATCGGGATTTCTCGGCACATTCGGGCGGTGTTGCTGGTCTTGTTTTAACCTGTCGAAGTGTCTTGAGTTACCGAGATACCGAGTCTGATCGGAACGTCTTGGGAGGAGGTCTTTTCCTTCGTTGACCGTGAGAGCTTGTTATGGGCTAAGTTGGAACTCCCCTGCAGGGATTGAACTTTCGAAAGCCGTGCCCGCGGTTATGGGCAGATGGGAATTTGTTAATGTCCGGTTGTAGATAACTTTAACTAAACTTAATTAAAATGAATCAACCGTGTGTGTTACCGTGATGGCCCCTTCTCGGCGGAGTCCGGGAAGTGGACACGGTGTTGGAGTTATGCTTGCGCAGGTTGTTCCTCTAGTTTCTCGCTCGCGCCTTGCCTCCTCTTCTCGCTCTCTTTTGCGGATAAGTTAGCCACCACATATGCTAGTCGCTTGCTGCAGCTCCACATATACGTGCCTTATCCTTCCTATAAGCTTAAATAGTCTTGACCGCGTGGGTGTGAGATTGCTGAGTCCCCGTGGCTCACAGATACTACAACTCCAGATGCAGGTCCAGGTGATTCCGCTCCAGGTGACGAGTACGAGCTCAAGTGGGAGTTCGACGAGGACTCTCAGCGATACTACGTGTCTTTTCCAGATGATCAGTAGTGGTGCCTAGTTGGGGTTATCGATTCAGGGCCTTGTCGCATGTTGGGGGTCTTTTCTATTTTGGCATCGTAGTCGGGCCATGAGTGATTTGTATGATGGATGTTATTTATGTACTTTGATGTGACGTGGCGAGTGTAAGCCAACTATTTACCTCCCCTTCATATTATTTATGTACATGGGATGTGAGATGATTTCCTGACTTGCGACATTGCTTTCAATGCGGTTATGCCTCTAAGTCGTGCCTCGACACGTGGGAGATATAGCCGCATCGAGGGCGTTACAAGTTGGTAATCAGAGCCTTCCCCGACCTTAGGAGCCCCCATTGCTTGATCATTTTTAGAAGCCGAGTTGTGTCTAGAAAAATGTTTTGAGTCACTTAGGAATTATATATCGGAGAGTTAGGAATTCTTTTTACTTCCCAGTCTCCTCATCACTCTGGTAAGGCGTCCTGACGTAGAGTTTTGACTCTTCTCTTCTCAAATTTCACTAAAAAAAATTTTAGGATCACGCGAGTATCTTGGTTTTGTTCCGATGGTTTTGTGACGAGAACATTGTTCTTGGTGCCTCCTGTCTTTAGGGGTTGTGGCAGTGTCCCGGGGAGTTGAGCTCCGAGGTGTTGTCGTCACAATTTTATCGTTGCAATTCTGGTATACTTGAGATTTGTGCGCGACATCGAAAATCTCCTTTATGCAGTTCGTTGGTGAGATAACCTCGACGCCACCCAGTACTGGGGCGGGAGTTCGGGAGTATCGCCATAACTTGTATAATGGATGCTTTTCGAAGGTTGAGATAGATGGTTTCCGAAGGTTTCTTGGTTATGTGTTGAAGGATGGATACAGATGGATGTAGGATTTGCTAGCTTGAGTGAGATATTATGCTCCCCTGTATCCCCAACACCTGATTGCATAACCGGGAAAATTTCGGGAATTTCATAGGTGGGAATTCAAGTAGCCTTAGGATATCTTTCCGACAGATGTATGATATGAAATTGGGGTTCGACGTCTAGTGGTTCGCCTATTCACGGTCGATTTTACAGTGGTCTCGTTGTGTCTTAAAGAGTCCTTGGCTATGCTGACTCGGGGACGCTTCGTATGTCATGTGCACTGCCTTGTACATGATGGTGCTGTACGATCGAGCCCGTGTAGGTCCACCACGAAAACTTCGGACGAAATTTCTATCATGTATTTGTTCCGGCTTATTCCGCAAGCCAACCCTTGGTTTTATTTTCAGTTGTGGCATTCGTTTGGCTTCGACGTCATATGATGATTCCATCCCTCATTGTTTTACCCCTTCTACCTGATTCTTCGTGGCTTCGCAATTTAGAAATATGTGACCACTTCAAGAGAAGTGCATTCGTTCATTTTGTTCGGATGTGAAGACTTTATGTTGCAATTTTCATTCCGTTGGATTCAGCTTCAATATTTATCTGTCTATGTGCTAATGGTGGTCAACCTCTTCAGGATGGCTCCTCCAACGCGCACGACTCTGAATCCTGATCCGCCACCACCTCCACCTCCTCCAGAGGCATGGCAAGCTGTGATGGCCGCAACCAATGCAAACACTCAGCTGATCATGCAAATTCTCCAAGAGTGCAATCAAGGCAGTCAAGGGAATCAAGGCAGCAACCAGGGTCACTTTGCTACACTCAACCAGTTCCTTGCTAACGGGCCAAAGACTTTCAGTAATTGTGTTGAGGCAACCGATGCTGACGATTGGCTTGTGGATCTGTGTAAGCATTTCGAGTGCAGCAACGTCAGGCCTGAGGACTTTGTGAAATTCGCTTCTTTCCAACTCAAAGATCAGGCTGCAGAGTGGTTCCAGCAGTACAAGGATTCCAGAGGTGGACGTTTGATCACTTGGGATGATTTCCGTCAAGATTTCCGCGCTCATCACATTCCGCAGAGCGTGGTTGAAAGCAAGCGTGAGGAATTCCGCAATCTGAAGCAAGGCTCTTTGTCTGTCTATGACTACAACAAATTGTTCCAGAAACTTGCCCGCTTTGCCAAGCAGGACGTGCCTGATGAGAAGAGCATGATCTATCAGTTCAGGGGTGGTCTTCGTGAGGAAATTCAGCTCGCTCTTGTCCTCTTTGAGCCGTTGAGATACGATGAGTTCTACAACATGGCACTGAAGCAAGAGGCTGCTCAGTTGAGGTGTGATGTTTCCAGGAAGCGAGTCAGAGATGTTACTCCTTCTTCCTCTACTCAAGTGGCCAAGCAGCAGAAGTATTGGCTTCCTCCTCCTCCGTTCCGTCAGCCGTATCAGCAGAAGAGCAAAGGTGGCAGTGGTTCTTCCCACCCACCCAACCCAGGCTTTCAGAACAAAACTTCGTCTCAAGCTCCAAGATCGAGTGCTCCGTATCACCGTCCGCTTTCAGAGGTCACGTGCAACAAGTGCCAACAGAAGGGTCACTATGCCAACAAGTGTTTCAACCAGAGGCGTCTTCCTCCTCCTCCTCCTGTGAGATCGGCAAGTACAGCTGTGGTCAAGCATAATTCCAAGCACGCCAAGGTCAATTTGATGAATGCAGCTCAGGCAGAGGACTCGTCAGATGTGATCATGGGTAACCTTCCTGTTAATGATATTCCTGCAAATGTTCTTTTTGACACGGGTGCATCGCATTGTTTCATCTCGAGACCGTTTTCATCTAAGCATGGGTTGCCTTTGCAAATTTTGCCTAGTCCATTAGCAGTTGTCTCTCCCGGTAAGCGCATGCAGGCTAACTCCATTGCTCCGGATGTTTCTATTACTTTGGGTGACTACAAGTTTCTTGCTTCTCCTACGGTTCTTGGTGACTCGGATATTGATATTATTCTCGGGATGGACTGGCTCTCTAAGCATAAAGCTCAACTTGATTGTGCAGCCAGGCAGATTCAACTGACTCATTCGTCTGAGGATGTCATTGTCTTTGCCGCTCGGGATAATACAATCCGGTTGTTTTCTCTCAATGAGAAGGGTGAATTGGATGCTATTTCGCAGATTCCGGTTGTTTGTGAATATCAAGATGTTTTTCCAGAAGAACTCCCAGGGATGCCTCCAAACCGGCCGGTTGAATTTGTTATTGAACTTGAGCCCGGTACGGAACCTGTGTGCAAATGTCCCTACAAGCTCGGCCCCGAAGAGTTGAAGGAGTTGAAGAAACAACTCGATGAGCAAGAAAGATTGGGTCTCATCCGGCCTAGTACTTCTCCGTGGGGTTGTGGTGTTCTTTTTGTGAAGAAGAAGGATGGATCGAGTCGACTTTGTGTTGATTACCGTCCAGTGAACAAGAAGACCATCAAGAACAAATACCCACTTCCCAACATCAATGAGCTGTTCGAACAACTCAAGGGTGCCCAAATATTCTCCAAGCTTGATCTCCGTATGGGTTATCACCAGATTCGCATTCGTGAAGAAGATATTCCCAAGACAGCATTCAGAACAAGCTTTGGTTCATATGAATACACTGTCATGTCTTTTGGCCTCGCCAACGCTCCTCCGACGTTTTCTCGCATGATGAATTTCATCTTCAACGCCTACACCAATGACTTCATTTTGGTCTATCTCGATGACATTCTGGTTTTCTCGAAGAATAAGGAAGATCATGCCAAGCATTTGCGTTTGGTTCTCGATAAGCTCAGGGAACATCAATTCTATGCCAAGTTCTCCAAGTGTGAATTTTGGCTCGATGAGGTTCTTTATCTTGGCCATATCATCTCTGCCAAGGGCATTTCCGTGAATCCCGAGAAGGTATCCGCAATTGTGAATTGGGAACCTCCTCAGAATGTGAAGCAACTCCGCAGTTTTCTCGGACTCGCAAGCTATTGCAGAAGATTCGTTGAAAACTTTTCCAAGATCGCGAAGCCTCTCTCAAATCTTCTTCAGAAGCACGTCAAGTACGTTTGGTCTCCGGAGTGTGATATTGCTTTCAACACTTTGAAAGAGAAGTTGATCACTGCTCCAGTTCTGACTCCACCTGATGAATCCAAGCCGTACGAGGTCTTTTGTGATGCCTCTCTCCAAGGTCTCGGTGCAGTTTTGATGCAAGAGAAGAAAGTTGTTGCTTATACATCTCGCCAGTTGAAGCCTAATGAGAAGAACTACCCCACTCATGATCTCGAGTTGGCGGCAGTTGTGCATGCTCTTTTGACTTGGAGACATCTTCTATTGGGAAGAAAAGTGGACATTTTCACTGATCACAAGAGTCTCAAGTACATCTTCACTCAGCCTAATCTCAACCTCAGGCAAACTCGATGGGTCGAAATGATTCAAGAGTATAATCCGAGTATTGAGTATACTCCAGGCAAGGCCAATGTGATTGCTGACGCTTTGAGCAGAAAGGCCTGTGCAACAGTCTGATTCTCAAGCCTTATCAACCGAGCTTTGTGAAGCTTTCCGCAAACTTAATCTGCAAGTTGTTCCTCAAGGTTTCCTCGCCAACCTTCAAGTCTCTCCTACCTTAGAAGACCAGATTCGCCAAGCCCAGCTTCTTGATGCTATGGTGAAAAAGGTGAAGATTGGGATTGCAAAGAGTCAGTCCAAGTACAAGTGCTACCGCCTTGATGACAAGGACACTCTCTTCTTCGAGGATCGTATTGTTGTGCCCAAAGGTGACCTTCGTAAAGTGATCATGAACGAGGCTCACAATCTCTCCTCTCCATCCACCCTGGAGCACGAAGATGTATCAGGACCTCAAGCAAGCTTATTGGTGGACTCGAATGAAGCGCGAAATCGCTCAATTCGTGAATGAATGTGATGTCTGCAGAAGAGTGAAGGCAGAACACCAAAGGCCAGCTGGTCTCCTCCAACCTCTTGCCATTCCAGAATGGAAGTTTGACCACATTGAAATGGACTTCGTGACTGGGTTTCCAAAGTCCAAGCGTGGCAATGATGCTATATTCGTTGTCATCGACAAGCTCACCAAAGTGGCTCACTTTCTGCCTATCAAAGAGTCGATCACTGCAGCTCAATTGGCGGAACTCTATACCTCTCGCATTGTCTCTCTGCACGGTATTCCTCAAGTGATCTCTTCAGACCGTGGCAGTATCTTTACCTCGAAGTTTTGGGATTCTTTTCAGAAGGCCATGGGCACCAACATCCGCTTCAGCAGCTTTCCATCCTCAAACAAGCGGTCAAGTCGAGCGTGTCAACCAGATTCTTGAAGATATGCTCAGGGCTTGTGTGATCTCCTTCGGCATGAAGTGGGAGGATTGTCTTCCTTATGCTGAATTCTCCTACAACAACAGTTTTCAAGCAAGTTCGGGCAAGGCCCCATTTGAAATTCTGTATGGCAGGAAGTGTCGTACCCCTCTCAACTGGTCTGAAACCGGTGAACGTCAGCTGTGGGTAATGACTTAATCACAGAGGCAGAAGAAATGTGCAAAGTCATTCGTGATAACCTCAAAGCAGCCCAATCCCGCCAGAAGAGCTACTATGATAGTAAGCACCGTGATTTGGCTTTCGAGATCGGAGATCATGTTTACCTCCGCGTCTCTCCTATGAAAGGTACTCGTCGCTTCGGTATCAAAGGGAAGCTTGCCCCTAGATACGTGGGACCTTTCAAGATTGCTAGCAAGAGAGGCGACCTCGCCTATCAGCTCGAGCTTCCTTCAAACTTTGCAAATGTTCATGATGTGTTCCATGTCTCTCAGCTTCGAAAGTGCTTCAAGACTCCTGACCGCACCAGTCAACTTCGAGGACATTGAGCTCCAAGAAGATCTCTCCTATCGTGAGCACCCAGTTGCTATTCTTGAAGAGACTGAACGCAAGACTCGCAACAAGTCAATCAAATTTCTCAAAGTCAAGTGGTCTCACCATTCCGACCGTGAAGCTACCTGGGAACGCGAGGATCACCTCCGTTCTGAGTACCCGGAGTTCTTTCAGTCCTAGATCTCGGGACGAGATCTTTTCGTAGTGGTGGAGTGTTGTAACGCCCCAGATATACTTTCCATATTTGTATCCAACTCTTGCCGTTTCCGGCATTAAGTTATATTTATTTCTCGGGTTCGGGTCTTTGTCTCCGTGTGTTGTTTTTCTTTTCCGTGCATCTCTTATCATGTCATCACGTGCATTGCATTTGCATACATGTTCATCTCATGCATTCGAGCATTTTCCCCGTTGTCCGTTTTGCATTCCGGCGCTTCGTTCTCCTCCGGTGGCCATTTTCTAGCTTTCTTTCGTGTGTGGGGATTAAACATTTCCGGATTGGACCGAGACTTGCCATGCGGCCTTGGTTTACTACCGGTAGACCGCCTGTCAAGTTTCGTCATTTGGACTTCGTTTGATACTCCAACGGTTAACCGAGGGACCGAAAAGGCCTCGTGTGTGTTGCAGCCCAACACCCCCCAATTTGGCCCAAAACCCACCAAACTGCTCATTCTAGAGCGTTCGATCACGATCGCGTGGCCGAAAACCGCACCTCATTTGGACTCTCCTAGCTCCCTCTATGCCTATATAACACCCCCCCTCCAAATTCGCGGAGTCCCTCCCCCCTAACCCTAGATCAAATCGCCTCCGCCGCTACCGGACACGTCCGGACGGAGCCGGACGCGTCCGCCCGCCGCCGCCATCCAACCGCCGCCGCCACGTGTCCCCCGCGGGACCAGATCGCCGCCCGCCGCCGCAGGCCCGCTCGGGCCCGTCCCCGGCCCCCCAAGCCCATCGGCCGGGTCGCGTCCCCGCGCCCGACGCCGCCCGTCCGCCTCCTCGCCGGCGTGCGCTCCGCCGCCACCGCACGACTCCGGCGAGGTCGCCACCTCGACGCCGGCGGCCGCTGTCCCGCTGCCGCCTCGACCGGTCCGGCGCCGCTGCTCCCATCGCCGTCCTGCCGCCGCCCCGGCGAGCTTCCCCGCCGGCCGCCTCCTTCCCGGCGTCCCGCTCCGTCTCCGGCCGCCGTGAGCCCCATTTCCGGCGAGCCCGAGCTCGGACTGCTACAGTGCCGCCGGACCCGATCTGGATCTGGATCTGGGGATCCCCCGGTTGACTTTTATCTCCTAACCCTAGTTTTTTATGCGATGTTTGACTGCTCGTATCTCCGCAACCGTAGCTCCGTTTTGGGCATATGATATATCAAAATCTTCGCCTCGACATGTACATCATTTCATTCCATTGCATCATTTGCATTTGAGGTCATCTTGTTGCCCAAAATGCTGTTAGAAGGAGGCTTCGTGAGTTAAATTGCAGATCCGTTAGTTCATCATGCACTTTTGTCATTTTTGCCATGTTTAATCCGTGCATGATATGCCTGTGCCCCTTTGGGATGAATTGTTAAGCATTTTGTCTTCTTTCCAGAGGTGCCACCCATGCATTTTTAGGATGTGTTGTTGTCCTTGTGCAAGCTTGCAAAGTGAGGCAGCCGGGAAATCTGTTTTCAGGGACTTAGTGATTTTCACTAAGTCTGGGATATTTTAGTTCATGATGCTATATGTCCAGCTTGTTTCCTAGTGATCCGTGCCTATTTTGAGGATGATCAGTAAGGGAGTTTTGATATTTATGTTATGCTATATCCATCCATGTCTTTGTTTGCATATGTGGAGTGCTCTAGGTTGACTCAATCGAGCTCAACTTTTGCTTCGTTGTTAATCTGGGCAGATCGTCAACTTGTTTGCGATTTTGCCGATGCTACCGTTAGTGTTCCATGCATGCTATGCCTTTGTTCTTGCCATGTGTAGCTATCATATTGTGCCTTCTTGCTGGTTATATGCTTGCCTTGCCATGACTTGCACCGTAGTGAGTGCATCGAGCTCGTTTACATGCCTTCGTGAGTTAAATTTCTGTATGTCTCAGTTTTCACTAAGTCTGAAAACTGATTGTGTGCGAGCTATGTTCGTGAGCTCGGTAGAGTATTTTGTGAACCCTTTTGGCCCCAGGTCACTTTGGGTGTTTTGTTAAGCTTGTTGAGTAGCTCCATGACATATTCTTACTTGTCATGCTCAGGTCATTTATCATGTTGTTTTGCTGCTCCGAAGAGGGCTTCGTGATCTGAAATTTCAGGCTAGTGTTAATTTCACTAAGTCTGGAATCTGTTTTGCATATTCATTTTTGCCATGCTTGTTTGAACCTCTTATTTGTTGAATTTGCCTATGGCTCAGTGCTAGTGTTTTGTTAAACATCTTGTGTACATCACTACCATGTATTTTGTTTTCATTTTTGGTGGCTGTAGCATGTTCATTTCGTTGCGTTTAGATGCCTACTTGCTGTAAATCGCAGACCGGTGTCATATCTTAAAACGCTTGCCATTTCCAAACCGTAACTCCGATTTCAATGATCTTTATATCGTTTTCAAGCGATTTCGTCCCCTCTATCCAGTGGCACCCTTGGAATTCCAAGTTGAGGCCAGGTTCATGCATTTCCTGTCATATCTTGCATTTTGCATCCCGCATCGCATCCCGCATAGCATATCATCATTTCATCTCATTGCTTGGTCTTGCACGTGGTTGATTGTATCCTTGTTGCTTGTTTGTCTTGTTTTGGGTAGAGCCGGGAGACGAGTTTGATACCGAGGAGCCCGTTGAGTTTGCTTGTGAGGATCCAGTCAGCTTTGACAACTGTGCAGGCAAGATGATCATACCCTCGAAATCACTACTATCTTTGCTATGCTAGTTTGCTCGCTCTTTTGCTTTGCCACTGCTACGATTCCTACCATTTGCTTGTCAGCCTCCCAATTGCATGATTGAACCTCTAACCTACCATTGTCCTAGCAAACCGTTGATTGGCTATGTTACCGCTTTGCTCAGCCCCTCTTATAGCGTTGCTAGTTGCAGGTGAAGATTGAAGCCGTTCCTATTGGAACATCTTTTATTTGCTTGTTGGGATATCACTATATTGCTATGTTATCTTAATGCATCTATATACTTGGTAAAGGGTGGAAGGCTCGGCCTCTCGCCTAGTGTTTTGTTCCACTCTTACTGCCCTAGTTTCCGTCATATCGGTGTTATGTTCCCGGATTTTTGCGTTCCTTACGCGGTTGGGTTATATGGGAACCCCTTGATATTTCGTCTTGATTAAAGCTTTTCCAGCAATGCCCAACCTTGGTTTTACCATTTGCCACCTAGCCTTTTCTTTCCCTTGGGTTTTGCAGACTCAAGGGTCATCTTGTTTTAACCCCCCCGGGCCAGTGCTCCTCTGAGTGTTGGTCCACCTGTCAGCTGCCGGTGGCCACCAGGGGCAACTCTGGGCTGGCCTACCCGTACCTAAGACAATCTGAGTGTGCCCTGAGAAAGAGATATGTGCAGCTCCTATCGGGATTTCTCGGCACATTCGGGCGGTGTTGCTGGTCTTGTTTTAACCTGTCGAAGTGTCTTGAGTTACCGAGATACCGAGTCTGATCGGAACGTCTTGGGAGGAGGTCTTTTCCTTCGTTGACCGTGAGAGCTTGTTATGGGCTAAGTTGGAACTCCCCTGCAGGGATTGAACTTTCGAAAGCCGTGCCCGCGGTTATGGGCAGATGGGAATTTGTTAATGTCCGGTTGTAGATAACTTTAACTAAACTTAATTAAAATGAATCAACCGTGTGTGTTACCGTGATGGCCCCTTCTCGACGGAGTCCGGGAAGTGGACACGGTGTTGGAGTTATGCTTGCGCAGGTTGTTCCTCTAGTTTCTCGCTCGCTCCTTGCCTCCTCTTCTCGCTCTCTTTTGCGGATAAGTTAGCCACCACATATGCTAGTCGCTTGCTACAGCTCCACATATACGTGCCTTATCCTTCCTATAAGCTTAAATAGTATTGATCGCGTGGGTGTGAGATTGCTGAGTCCCCGTGGCTCACAGATACTACAACTCCAGATGCAGGTCCAGGTGATTCCGCTCCAGGTGACGAGTACGAGTTCAAGTGGGAGTTCGACGAGGACTCTCAGCGATACTACGTGTCTTTTCCGGATGATCAGTAGTGGTGCCTAGTTGGGGTTATCGATTCAGGGCCTTGTCGCATGTTGGGGGTCTTTTCTATTTTGGCACCGTAGTCGGGCCATGAGTGATTTGTATGATGGATGTTATTTATGTACTTTGATGTGACATGGCGAGTGTAAGCCAACTATGTACCTCCCCTTCATATTATTTATGTACATGGGATGTGAGATGATTTCCTGACTTGCGACATTGCTTTCAATGCGGTTATGCCTCTAAGTCGTGCCTCGACACGTGGGAGATATAGCCGCATCGAGGGCGTTACACTATCCCTCTACCTCATGTCATCTTGCTTAAGGCGTTACTCTATTTTTAACTTAATACTCTAGATCATGCTGAATAGCGGTCAATGAGTGGAGTAATAGTAGTAGATGCAGGCAGGAGTCGGTCTACTTGTCTCGGACGTGATGCCTATATACATGATCATACCTAGATATTCTCATAACTATGCTCAATTCTGTCAATTGCTCAACAGTAATTTGTTCACCCATCGTAGAATACTTATGCTCTCGAGAGAAGCCACTAGTGAAACCTATGGCCCCCGGGTCTATCTTTATCATATTGATCTCCTACTACTTAGTTATTTACTTTGCCTTTATTTTACTTTGCATCTTTATCATAAAAATACCAAAAATATTATCTTATCATATCTATCAGATCTCACTCTCGTAAGTGGCCCTATAGAGATTGACAACCCCTATTTGTGTTGGTTGCGAGGATTTATTTGTTTTGTGCAGGTACGAGGGACTCGCGCGTAGCCTCCTACTGGATTGATACCTTGGTTCTCAAAAACCGAGGGAAATACTTACGCAACTTTGCTGCATGATCCCTTCCTCTTCGGGGAAAACCAACATAGTGCTAAAAGAGGTAGCAAGAAGAATTTCTGGCGCCGTTGCTGGGGAGGTCTACACAAAAGTCAACATACCAAGTACCCATCACATACCCTTATCTCCCACATTACATTATTTGCCATTTGCCTCTCGTTTTCCTCTCCCCCCAATTCACCCTTGCCGTTTTATTCGCCCTCTCTCTCTATCCTCCCTCTCTTTCTCTATTTGCCTCTTTTTGCCCGCTTGCTTTTTGTTTGCTTGTGTGTTAGTTTGCTTGTTTGTCACGATGGCTCAAGATAATACTAAATTGTGTGACTTCACCAATACCAACAATAATGATTTTATTAGCACTCCGATTGCTCCTCTTACCGATGCTGAATCTTGTGAAATTAATACTATTTTGCTGAATCTTGTGATGAAAGATCCATTTTCCGGCCTTCCTAGTGAAGATTCTGCTACCCATCTAAATAGCTTCGTTGATTTGTGTGACATGCAAAAGAAGAAAGATGTGGATAATGATATTGTTAAATTGAAGCTATTTCCTTTTTCGCTTAGAGATCGTGCTAAAGCTTGGTTTTTGTCTTTGCCTAAAAATAGTATTGATTCATGGAATAAGTGCAAAGATGCTTTTATCTCTAAGTATTTTCCTCCCGCTAAGATCATCTCTCTTAGAAATGATATTATGAACGTTAAGCAACTTGATCATGAACATGTTGCACAAGATTGGGAGAGAATGAAATTAATGATACGTAATTGCCCTACTCATGGTTTAAATTTGTGGATGATCATACAAAATTTTTATGCCGGATTGAATTTTGGCCACGGGAGGCACTTTTATGGAAATCACCTTAGGAGAAGCTACTAAACTCCTAGATAATATTATGGTTAATTATTCTCAATGGAATACTGAAAGATCTACTAATAAAAAGGTGCATGCGATAGAAGAAATTAATGTTTTGAGTGGAAAGATGGATGAACTTATGAAATTATTTGCTAATAAGAGTGTTTCTTCTGATCCTAATGATATGCCCTTGTCTACTTTGATTGAGAATAATAATGAATCTATGGATGTGAATTTTGTTGGTAGGAACAATTTTGATAATAATGCGTATAGAGGAAATTTCAACCCTAGGCCTTATCCTAGTAATTCCTCTAATAATTATGGTAATTCCTACAACAATTGTTATGGAAATTATAATAAGATGCCCTCTGATTTTGATTCTAATATTAAAGAATTTATTACTTCGCAAAAGAATTTTAATGCTATGATTGAAGATTTGGCTAGGAACGTTGGTAGAATTGCTCTTGATGTTGATTCCTTAAAACTTAGATCTATTCCACCTAAGCATGATATCAATGAGTCTCTCAAAGCCATGAGAATTTCCATTGATAAGTGCAAAGAAAGAACCGCTAGGATGCGTGCTAAGAAAGATGCCTTTATAAAAGCGTGTTCTTCTAGTTCCTATGAAAATAATGATGAAGATCTAAAATTTATTGATGTGTCCCCTATTAAATCTTTGTTTTGCAATATTAATCTTGATAATTATGGGACTGAATATGATCCACCTTTACCTAGAAGGCGTTCCAAGAATTCTGAATTTGCTGATCTTGATGCTAAATTTGATAAAAGCTGGATTGAAGAAATTAAAACCCTAGATGTTGCTAAACCCACTATTATGTATTTCAAGGAATTTAACTATGAAAATTTCTCTTTGATTGATTGTATATCCTTGTTGCAATCCGTACTAAATTCTCCTCACGCTTATAGTCAAAATAAAGCGTTTACTAAACATATCGTTGATGCCTTGATGCAATCTTATGAAGAAAAACTTGAATTGGAAGTTTCTATCCCTAGAAAACTTTATGATGAGTGGGAACCAACTATTAAAATTAAAATTAAAGATCATGAATGCTATGCTTTATGTGATTTGGGTGCTAATGTTTCCACGATTCCAAAGACTTTGTGTGATTTGTTAGGTTTCCGTGATTTTGATGATTGCTCTCTAAACTTGCACCTTGCGGATTCCACTATAAAGAAACCTATGGGAAGAATTAATGATGTTATTATTGTTGCAAATAGGAATTATGTGCCTGTAGATTTTATTGTTCTTGACATTGATTGCAATCCTTCATGTCCTATTATTCTTGGTAGACCTTTCCTTAGAACGATTGGTGCAATTATTGATATGAAGGAAGGAAATATTAGATTCCAATTTCCGTTAAGGAAAGGCATGGAACACTTTCCTAGAAAGAAAATTAAATAACCTTATGAATCTATTATGAGAGCCACTTATGGATTGCCTACCAAATGTGGCAATACCTAGATCTATTCTTGCTTGTTATGCCTAGCTAGGGGCGTTAAACGATAGCGCTTGTTGGGAGGCAACCCAATTTTATTTTTATTCCTTGCTTTTTTCTCCTGCTTAGTAATAAATAAATTATTTAGCCTCTGTTTTGGTTGTGTTTTTTGTGTTTAATTAGTGTTTGTGCCAAGTAGAACCGCTGGGAAGACTTGGGGAAAGTCTTGTTGAACTTGCTGTAAAAAACAGAAACTTTAGCGCTCACGAGAACTGCTGTCATTTTTATTTGGAAAGTGATATTTAGTTAATTATTTTTGCATATAATTAATAGATAAATTCCTCAAGTCCATAAATTTATTTTAGAATTTTTGGGGTTCCAGATATTGCGCTAGCTACAGATTACTACAGACTGTTCTGTTTTTGACAGATTCTGTTTTGCGTGTGTTGTTTGCTTATTTTGATGAAACTATGGCTAGTAAATTAGTTTATAAACCATAGAGAAGTTGGAATACAGTAGGTATAACACCCATATAAATAAAGAATGAGTTCATTACAGTACCTTGAAGTGGTCTTTTGTTTTCTTTCGCTAACGGAGCTCACGAGATTTTCTACTTTAAGTTTTGTGTTGTGAAGTTTTCAAGTTTTGGGTAAAGATTTGATGGATTATGGAACAAGGAGTGGCAAGAGCCTAAGCTTGGGGATGCCCATGGCACACCCAAGATAATCTAAGGACACCTAAAAGCCAAAGCTTGGGGATGCCCCGGAAGGCATCCCCTCTTTCGTCTACTTCTGTTGGTAACTTTACTTGGAGCAATATTTTTATTCGCCACATGATATGTGTTTTGCTTGGAGCGTCTTGTATGATTTGAGTCTTTGCTTATTAGTTTACCACAATCATCCTTTCTGTACACACCTTTTGAGAGAGCCATACATGATTTGGAATTTGTTAGAATACTCTATGTGCTTCGCTTATATCTTTTGAGTTATATAATTTGCTCTAGTGCTTCACTTATATCTTTTAGAGCATGGTGGTGGATTTGTTTTATAGAAACTATTAATCTCTCATGCTTCACTTAGATTATTTTGAGAGTCTCAATAGCATGGTAATTTTCTTAAAATCCTAATATGCTTGGTATGCAAGATTAATAATAAAACTTTCTTATGAGTGTGTTGAATATTAAGAGAAGTTTGATGCTTGATGATTGTTTTGAGACATGGAGGTAATAATATCAAAGTCGTGCTAGTTGAGTAGTTGTGAAATTGAGATATACTTGTGTTGAGGTTTGCAAGTCCCGTAGCATGCACGTATGGTAAACTTTATGCAACAAATTTGAAACATGAGATGTTATTTGATTGTCGTCCTTATGAGTGGCGGTCGGGGACGAGCGATGGTCTTTTCCTACCAATCTATCCCCCTAGGAGCATGCGCGTAGTACCGAGGTTTTTGATGACTTGTAGATTTTTGCAATAAGTATGTGAGTTCTTTATGACTAATGTTGAGTCCATGGATTATACGCACTCTCACCCTTCCATCCTTGCTAGCCTCTTCGGTACCGTGCATTGCCCTTTCTCACATTGAGAGTTGGCGCAAACTTCGCCGGTGCATCCAAACCCCGTGATATGATACGCTCTTTCACACATAAACCTCCTTATATCTTCCTCAAAACAGCCACCATACCTACCTACTATGACATTTCCATAGCCATTCCGAGATATATTGCCATGCAACTTTCCATCATTCCATTCATCATGACACATTCATCATTGTCATATTTCTTAGCATGATCATGTAGTTGACATAGTATTTGTGGCAAAGCCACCGTTCATAATTCTTTCATACATGTCACTCTTAGTTCATTGCATATCCCGGTACACCGCCGGAGGCATTCATATAGAGTCATCTTTGTTCTAGTATCGAGTTGTAATCATTGAGTTGTAAATAAATAGAAGTGTGATGATCATCATTTTCTAGAGCATTATCCCAAGTGAGGAATATAAAAAAAGAGGAAAGGCCATAAAAAGGAAAAGGCCAAAGAAAAAAAAGAAAATGAGAGAAAAAGAGAGAAGGGACAATGTTACTATCCTTTGCCACACTTGTGCTTCAAAGTAGCACCATGATCTTCATAGTAGAGAGTCTCTCATGTTATCACTTTCATATACTAGTGGGAATTTTTCATTATAGAACTTGGCTTGTATATTCCAACAATGGGCCTCCTCAAGTGCCCTAGGTTTTCGTGAGCAAGCAAGTTGGATGCACACCCACTAGTTTCTTTTTTAAGCTTTCATACATTTATAGCTCTAGTGCATCCGTTGCATGGCAATCCCTACTCCTTGCATTAACATCAATCGGTGGGCATCTCCATAGCCCATTGATTAGCCTCGTTGATGTGAGACTTCCTCCTTTTTTGTCTTCTCCACATAACCCCCCTCATTATATTCTATTCCACCTATAGTGCTTTGTCCATGGCTCGCGCTCATATATTGCGTGAAGGTTTATAGGTTTGAGATTACTAAAGTATGAAACAATTGCTTGGCTTGTCACCAGGGTTGTGCATGATGATAGCATTCTCGTGTGATGAAAATGAAACATGACTAAACCATACGATTTTGTAGGTATGAACTTTCTTTGGCCATGTTATTTTGAGTAGACATAATTGCTTAGTTAGTATGCTTGAAGTATTATCATTTTTATGTCAATATGAACTTTTGTATTGAATCTTTCGGATCTGAATATTCATACCACAATTAAGAATAATTACATTAAAATTATGCCAAGTAGCACTCCACATCAAAAATTCTGTTTTTATCATTTACCTACTCGAGGACGAGCAGGAATTAAGCTTGGGGATGCTTGATACGTCTCCAATGTATCTATAATTTTTGATTGCTCCATGCTATATTATCTACTGTTTTGGACATTATTGGGCTTTATTATCCAATTTATATTATTTTTGGGACTAACCTATTAACCGGAGCCCCAGCCCAGAATTGATGTTTTTTGCCTGTTTTAGGGTTTCGAAGAAAAGGAATATCAAACGGAATGAATCCTTCGGGAACGTGATTTTCTCACCGAATACAACTCAGGAGACTTGGACCCTATGTCAAGCCAACTAACAGGAGGCCACGAGGTAGGGGGCGCGCATGCCCCCCCCAGGCGCGCCCTCCACCCTCATGGGCCCCCTGTTGCTCCACCGACGTACTTCTTCCTCCTATATATACCCACGTACCCACAAACGATCAGAACAGGAGCCAAAACCCTAATTCCACCGTCGTAACTTTCTATATCCACGAGATCCCATCTTGGGGCCTGTTCCGGAGCTCCGCCGGAGGGGGCATCGATCACGGAGGGCTTCTACATCAACACCATAGCCTCTCCGATGAAGTGTGAGTAGTTTAATTCAGACCTACGGGTCCATAGTTAGTAGCTAGATGGCTTCTTCTCTCTTTTTGGATCCCAATATAATGTTCTCCCCCTCTCTTGTGGAGATCTATTCGATGTAATCTTCTTTTTGCGGTGTGTTTGTTGAGACCGATGAACTGTGAGTTTATGATCAAGTCTATCTATGAATAATATTTGATTCTTCTCTGAATTCTTTTATGTATGATTGGTTATCTTTGCAAGTCTCTTAAAATTATCAGTTTGGTTTGGCCTACTATATTGGTCTTTCTTGCAATGGGAGAAGTGCTTAGCTTTGGGTTCAATCTTGCGTTGTCCTTTCCCGGTGACAGTAAGGGCAGCAAGGCACGTATTGTATTGTTGCCATCGAGGATAACAAGATGGGGTTTTCTTCATATTGCATGAGTCTATCCCTCTACATCATGTCATCTTGCTTAAGGCGTCACTCTGTTTTTAACTTAATACTCTAGATGCATGCTGGATAGCGGTCGATGAGTGGAGTAATAGTAGTAGATGCAGGCAGGAGTCGGTCTACTTGTCTCGGATGTGATGCCTATATACATGATCATACCTAGATATTCTCATAACTATGCTCAATTCTGTCAATTGCTCAACAGTTATTTGTTCACCCACCGTAGAATACTTATGCTCTCGAGAGAAGCCACTAGTGAAACCTGTGGCCCCGGGGTCTATCTTTCTCATATTGATCTCCTACTACTTAGTTATTTACTTTGCTATTTACTTTGCCTTTATTTTACTTTGCATCTTTATCATAAAAATACCAAAAATATTATCTTATCATATCTATCAGATCTCACTCTCGTAAGTAGCCCTATAGGGATTGACAACCCCTATTTGCGTTGGTTGCAAGGATTTATTTGTTTTGTGCAGGTACGAGGGACTCGCGCGTAGCCTCCTACTGGATTGATACCTTGGTTCTCAAAAACTGAGGGAAATACTTACGCTACTTTGCTGCATCATCCCTTCCTCTTCGGGGAAAACCAACACAGTGCTAAAAGAGGTAGCAACTACTACATACGGATGTATATAGACATATTTTAGAGTGTAGATTCACTCATTTTGCTCCGTATGTAGTCACTTGTTGAAATCTCTAGAAAGACAAATATTTAGCAACAGAGGGAGTACACATACGAAGCAAAATGAGTGAATCTACACTCTAAAATATGCCCATTTGAAATTTGTAAAAAGACAAATATTGTTGATGACAGTTGCGACGACAAAAAAGAAGCATATTCCTTGTCCTAAGGGAAGATAACAACACGGCTGTGTTTGTCTGAAACGGTGTGAGGACGAGATTGCAATATGGAAAGTACGCCAGACGAGCTACGTTTTGTGCAAAGAACTATGGAAGATCCACATGCAGCAACGTGGGAAGACGGGCGGTGGAGCAAGGCCGGAGGGGATACCTGGAGGTCGTCGGGATGTAACTAGGTGAGCAGCGACGGGAGGAATCTTCCCATACTGCGGCAGCGAGCAGGTGGCGTAGGCCCTACCGTGCCAGAGCTTGGTCAGAGAGAACGACATGTACCGCAGATCGGGACATGATGCCTCGGCGCCGTCGAACGGAGAAACGATCCACGTGCTCCCTTTCTGCCGGCGGACGGGATGCAGCCGGATCAGTGACCAACGGTGAGAGAGAGAGAGAGAGGCCACCGCAGCCTTGTGTGAGATACTCTGAGGAGAGACAAACCAGGCAGGGAGGCTCCATTGTATATAGTGGAGCGGACTACCTTGTTTCCATAAAAATCATTTTATATTCTATGTATGTGCCATTGAGCGATATAACTTTATTTAAAAATAACACGCCAACGCATCAAGTCGAACTTTGGTTCCTGCACGCGTGGTACACGACCTCCGTAGGTAAACAACCGCTACACGCGTTCAAATTAGCACGTGGGCTGCCATTTCGTACAAAAATGAGCTCCACCGTGTACCCGCGCGGATGTGGCTGGGCACGAAGCATGAGTACGTGCACAGTCACCTATTCTCTTCTTGTATACGTACACCACCTACGTGGGGTTTTGTGAGAGAGATACACACGCAGAGAGATATAGTGTGGGGGTTCGTGAGAGTTTTTTTTGGGAGGGGAGGGGTTAATCAAAAAATGTAACATATGCAATGTGTGTGAAATAGAGTCCTGGATATATCATATATATAGAGGGGGCGATCCACGAGAAGAGAGTGGAGGTATCATCGACTTGAGGTGTCCATAGAACCGAAGAGAGGGATGATGTGTGTGTGTGTGTGCGCGCATGCGGTCGATAGAGAGTGCCATCGAATTTGTGTGTGCCCACGTCAAAGATATAGAGTGGCTGGCCTACTAGAACGAGAGAGGGGACAGGTGCAGTTTGTCTCTGTGGCATGGATACCTACCTACAGCGCTCGACTATAGGTGTGTGGTGGGGGGAGGGAGGCCTAATTAACTATAGAGGTACAATGGCTGGTATATGTGTGGAGGAGGAGAGAGCCTACCTCATGTATTAAGGGATATTGATCTACCTCATGTATTAAGGGAGATCGATCGGCATCCATGCATATGTGTAGGAGAAGAATAAGGTTGGGAGAGAGACAGAGCTAGAGTGTTGGAGGGGGTGGTAGTGGAGTTGATTCTAACAAATGGTGGTATAGGCTTGCTAGACAACCAGAGGGCACGCCTGCAATATCAATAAGAGAGGGGATGGCTGCCTATCTATGCACATGCGTGTGAGAGACGGGTCAGGAGGCATGCACGAATGATGAGGGGGGACGATATGGCTGTGGTAAGCAGACATAACTACATAGGAAGATCAAACATCCTTTGTCAGAGAAAGGAGAGACATAACTTGTGAGGTATGTCAATCGATGGGGGGGATGTTAAAGTTGACTTAGGTATATGTTGGGATATCGATAGGTATACATGCATGTGTGTGTTAGAAGCAAATGAGGCATGGGGAGAAGGATAGAGAGAGAGAGGGATGCATCTAGGAGGTGGTGCGAGAGTCATACTATATCGAGGGGGAAGGAGTGTGCGAGTACGAGATCAATGAAAAGAGTGGTGGGAGTGAGGCATGGACGGTGATAAGAGAATAGGGGAAGCTTGTGTTTGTGCTAGGCACACCTGGCTAGAGAGGCATATCGATCAATGTGTGCCGTAAAGAAGGAGCTGGGGGGCCTACACACACCGTGGGTGAACGACCTAAAGTGAAAAGATGAATTTGCGCGATGGAGCTAGAGAATGCTGAGGGAGGGTGAGAGGGATGCGGGCGTGTGCATGCACGAGAGAAAGTTAGCGCTAGCTAGCTACAAAGATAAGAGGATTGTGTGGGTGTAAAAGACGAATAGAGATCATACTTCATTATAAAAAGCGAATTCGGATATTTGAAGAACTTATCATAGTGTTTTAAACCGACGCATGTGTGAATATATATAACGGTGATACACATGGTGTGGTTATGAAGATGTTATACTACATATAATATATTTTATCTCTACTCTTATAAAAAACGGAGTTGTTGATGATGGTGTGCCTGCCATCCTGCAATATAGGCCGTCTGATTTATATCTGACGGATAGGAAGGAAACTATGGCAATTTTGAAAAAAGATACCCACACCCCTCTCCATATTTGCAAATTAGGCCTCCCCTTGATCATGTTGATGTTCTGTGGAACGCATGGGCATCTTGCTAGTACTACGTATAATATATAGAACATTGATCATAATTTGGGCTAATGTGTGGCTTTTGCAGCTCAGGTCTAAATACTTGTCATAATGTAGGGGCCGGGGCACTATACTATGTGTGATAAACATGGTGTACACGTATGGAACATGGTTTAGATTATGAATATATAGTTAGTACATCAAATGTACTATTATTTGGAATCAACATCAAGTGTATTCAAAAAATAGAATTCGAGTTCATGTAGTACACATAGTTCATATCTATCTCTATAGTAATCATGTGGTGTGTTATTAAGGTAATACACGAATGATGGTTGAAGTTGGCAACAATCATGATTGTAGATTCTTATTAAAATAGAGAAACGAATTTAAATTCAGTTCGAATTGCAGCGGTAGTATAGACATTTGGAATGCACAAAAATGTTGGTATGAGTAGGTTACATGCATTATACAGCAAGCGAAAAAATTTAATTGGACATAACATGGATTCATACTCCCTCCTTCCATCTATATAGGGCGTAATGCGTTTTTAAGACCGCCTTTGACTATTGACAAGATTAATAGTACATGACAAGCACAATGTGAAAATTATATCATTGAAAGAACCTTTCACAGAAGAATTTAACGGTGTGCTTTGTGTAAGTTGCATGTCATATATTATTGCTCCAATATTTTGTAACACCCCGGATGTAACTTTCCCAATTTGTACTCCAACTCTTGCCATTTCCGGCGTTAAGTTATATTTATTTCCTCGGGTTTGGGTTTTGTCTCCGTGTGTTGTTGTCGTTGTCATGCATCTCATATCATGTCATCATGTGCATTGCATCTGCATACGTGTTCATCTCATGCATTCGAGCATTTTCCCCGTTGTCCGTTTTGCATTCCGGCGCTTCGTTCTCCTCCGGTGGTCATTTCTAGCTTTCTTTCATGTGTGGGGATTAAACATTTCTGGATTGGACCGAGACTTGCCAAGCGTCCTTGGTTTACTACCGGTAGACCGCCTGTCAAGTTTCGTATCATTTGGACTTCGTTTGATACTCCAACGGTTAACCGAGGGACCGAAAAGGCCTCGTGTGTGTTGCAGCCCAACACCCCTCCAATTTGGCCCAAAACCCACCTAACTCTGCTCCATCATCTAGAGCGTTCGATCACGATCGCGTGGCTGAAAACCGCACCTCATTTGGACTCTCCTAGCTCCCTCTACCTCTATTTAAAGAACCCCTCCGTTTTCGGATCTTCCTCTCCCCCCGAAACCCTAAAAAAATCCACCTTGCGCGCCGGACATGTCCGTTTCTCGCCGGACAGACGCCGCCGCCGCCCGCAGCCACTGAGGGGCTGCCACATGGCATCGCGCCGCCACCACCGCCGAAGCCCGCCGCGGCCCGAGCCGGGCCCCCGCGGCCCAGTCGCTCCCGCCGCCGCCCGGGTCGTCTCCCTCCTCCGCCCGACCGCCCGCGCCGCCTTGCGCCCCCGCGCCGACCACCGCCGACTCGCCGGCTGCCGCGCGCCAACTCCGGCGGCTCGGCCCTCGCCTCCGCCCGCCGGCCCTCGCCTCTGCCCGCCGCCCGGTGCTTCCGGCACCGCAAGATCCGGCCGCCGCGGGCCCCTGCGCCGCCGCCCCCGGCCACCGGCGAGCTCGCCCTCGCCGGCCACCGTCCTCGTCCCTGCCGTGCTATAGTGCGCGCCGCCGTGCTACAGTGCACGAGATCTAGATCCGTGAACAGTGAAACCCTAGGTGGTCTTTTTTTCTCCAAGTCCCGATTTTTCCAGATCCATGTGCTCATGTTCATGACCCCATAACTTTGCATCCGTACCTCCGATTCATGCATATAGCATATCAAAATGTTCATCTCAGAGAGTACATCATTTCGTTTCATTGCATCATTTTCATTTGAGTTCATCTTGATGCTCGAAATACTGTTAGAATAGGGCTACTTGAGTTAATTGTCAGATCTGCTGCTCCATTTAGGTTTTTGTCATTTTTGCCATGATTAATGTGTGCATGCTATGCCATGATGCTCTACATATGTTTTGTTGAGGGTTTTGTCATCTTTCCAGAGGTGCAACCCATGTATTTTTGTGATGTGTGTGGTGACTTGTGCAAGCTTGCAAAGTGGTGCACTTAGTAATTCTGTTTTCAGGGACTTAGCATTTCCACTAAGTCCTTGAGCTATTTATCTCATGTTGTCATATGTTCATGTTGTTTCCTAGTGATCTGTGCCTCTTTTGAGGATGATCAGTAAGGATGTTTTGTTAATCTTGTAGTGCTCTATACATCCATGTCTTTGTTTGCAATTATGGAGCACCCTAGCTTGAGTCAATCGAGCTCTACTTTTGATACTTTGTGAATCTGGGCAGATTGTCAACTTGTTTGCAATTTTGCCGATGATGTTGTAGTTGATCCGTGCATGCTATGCTATTGTTCTTGCAATGACTAGATTGCATTTTGTGCCTTCTTTATGTGTGTATGCTTGTCTTGCCATGACTTGCACTGTAGTGAGTGCATCGAGCTCGTAAACATGCCTACTTGAGTTATATTTCAGCATGTGTCAGTTTTCACAAAGTATGAAAACTGATTATGTTTTTGCTATGTTCACATGCTTGCAATTGTATTTTCTGATCCCTTTTGGCTCAAGGTCACTAAGGGACTTTTGTTAAGCTCTTTGAGTAGCTCCGTGCCATGATTTACTTTGCCTTGTTCAGATCCTGTAGCTTGTAGTTTTGTTGCTCCGAAGAGGGCTACCTGATCTGAAATTCCAGACAAGTGTTAATTTCACTAAGTCTGAGATCTGTTTGTCATATGCATTTTTGCCATGCTTGTTTGAACCTGTTAATGGATGAATTGGCCGTAGCTCAGTGCTAGACTTTTGTTAAGCATCTTGAATGCATCCCTGCCATGTATCTTGTTGTCATGTTTGGGTGCTGTAGCATGTTCATTCCATTGCATTTAGATGCCTACTTGCTGTAAATCACAGACCGGTGTCATATTTGAATCGCTTGCCATTTCGAAACCGTAACTCCGATTCCGGCGTTCTTTATATCGTTTTCAAGCGATTTCATCTCATCTTTCCAGTGGCACACTTGGATTTCCATGTTGAGGCCAGGTTCATGCATTTCCTGTCATATCTTGCATTTTGCATCCCGCATCGCATCCCGCATAGCATATCTTCTTTGCATTGTGTTGTTTGAGTTTGCACGTGGTTGATTGTATACTTGTTGCTTGTTTGTCTTGTTTGGGTAGAGCCGGGAGATGAGTTCGCTAACGAGGAGCCCGTTGAGTTTGCTTTCGAGGATCCAGTCAACTCTGACAATTGTGCAGGCAAGATGATCATACCCTCGAAATCACTACTATCTTTGCTATGCTAGTTTGCTCGCTCTTTTGCTATGCTAGTGCTACGATGCCTACCACTTGCTTTCAAGCCTCCTAAATTGCCATGTAAACCTCTAACCCACCATGTCCTAGCAAACCGTTGATTGGCTATGTTACCGCTTTGCTCAGCCCCTCTTATAGCGTTGCTAGTTGCAGGTGAAGATTGGAGGTTGTTCCTTGTTGGAACATTTATTTACTTGGTGGGATATCATTATATTATCTTGTTATCTTAATGCATCTATATACTTGGTAAAGGGTGGAAGGCTCGGCCTCTCGCCTAGTGTTTTGTTCCACTCTTGCCGCCCTAGTTTCCGTCATATCGGTGTTATGTTCCTGGATTTTGCGTTCCTTACGCGGTTGGGTTATAATGGGAACCCCTTGATAGTTCGCCTTGATTAAAGCTTTTCCAGCAATGCCCAACCTTGGTTTTACCATTCGCCACCTAGCCTCTTTTCCCCTTGGGTTACCAGAGCCCAAGGGTCATCTTATTTTAACCCCCCCGGGCTAGTGCTCCTTTGAGTGTTGGTCCGAACTGAGCTGCCTGCGGGGCCAGCTCGGGGAAACTTGAGGGTTGGTTTTACTCGTAGCTAGTCTCATTTGAGTGTGCCCTGAGAACGAGATATGTGCAGCTCCTATCGGGATTTGTCGACACATTCGGGCGGTGTTGCTGGTCTTGTTTTAACCTGTCGAAGTGTCTTGAAGAACCGAGATATCGAGTCTGATCGGAACATCTTGGGAGGAGGTCTATTCCTTCGTTGACCATGAGAGCTTGTCATGGGCTAAGTTGGGACTCCCCTGCAGGGATTTGAACTTTCGAAAGCCGTGCCCGCGGTTATGGACAGATGGGAATTTGTTAATGTCCGATTGTAGATAACTTGAACCTTAACTTAACTAAAATGAATCTACCGAGTGTGTTACCGTGATGGCCTCTTCTCGGCGGAGGCCGGGAAGTGGACACGTCGTTGGAGTAATGTTTGCGCAGGTTGCTCTCTAGTTTCTCGCTCGTGCTTTGCCTCCTCTTCTCGCTCTCTTTTGCGAATAAGTTAGCCACCATACTTGCCAGTCGCTTGCTGCAGCTCCACATATTTGTACCCTGTCATACCTATAAGCTTAAATAGTCTTGATCGCGAGGGTGCGAGATTGCTGAGTCCCTGTGGCTCACAGATTACTATTACACCAGATGCAGGACCTGATGATTCCGCTCCAGGACACGCGTATGAGCTCAAGTGGGAGTTCGACAAAGACTCTCAACGTTACTATGTTTCCTTTCCCGATGATCAGTAGTGGTGCCCAGTTGGGGGTGTTTGGGACCGTGTCGCTTGTTGGGCTATCTTTTATTTTGGCGCCGTAGTCGGGCCATGAGTGTTTGGATGATGTAATGTTATTTATGTACTTGATTGACGTGGCGAGTGTAAGCCAACTATGTTATCTCCCCTTTATTATTCATATTACATGGGATGTTGTGAAGAATGCCTAACTTGCGACATATGCCTTCAATGCGATTATGCCTCTAAGTCGTGCCTCGACACGTGGGAGATATAGTCGCATCGAGGGTGTGACAAGTTGGTAATCAGAGCCTTCCCCGACCTTAGGAGCCCCATTGCTTGATCGTTATTAGCGGCTGAGTTGTGTCTAGAAAAATGTTTTGAGTCATTTAGGAATTATATATCGGAGAGTTTAGGAATTCTTTTCACTTCCCAGTCTCCTCATCGCTCTGGTAAGGCATCCTGACGTAGATTTTTGACTCTTCTCTTCTCAAATTTCACTAAAAAAAATTTAGGATCACGCGGGTATCTTGGAATCGTTCCGATGGTTTTATGATGAGAACATTGTCTTGGTGCCTCCTGTCAGGGGTTTAGTGGAAGTGTCCCGGGGAGTTGAGCTCTGAGGTGTTGTCATCATAATTTTATCGTTGCAGTTCTGGAATACCTGAGTCTAGTACACCGACATCGAAAATCTCTTTTATGCAGTTCGTTGGTGAGATAACCTCGACGCCACCCAGTACTGGGGCGGGAGTTCGGGAGTATCGCCATAACTTGTATAACGGATGCTTTTCGAAGGTTGAGGTAGATGGTTTCCGAAGGTTTCTTGGTTATGTGTTGAAGGATGGATACAGCTGGATGTAGGATTTGCTAGTTTGGGTGAGATATTATGCTTCCCCTATATCCCCAACACCTGATTGCATAACCGGAAAGGTTCGGGAGTTTCATAGGTGGGAATTCTTGTAGCTCTAGTTCTTCCACGGATATTGGTTTGAGATTGGGATTTCTTACCAATTATTCGTTCTTGATCCGTACCTTGTTGATTTATTTCTCTACCTTAATTCTACGTGGCTTCTCAATTTATGGATATGTGACCATTTCAAGAGGAATGCATTCGTTCATTTTGTTCGGATGTGAAGACTATATGTTGCAATTTTCATTCCGTTGGATTCAGCTTCAATATTTGTCTGTCAATGTGCTAATGGTGGTCAACCTCTTCAGGATGGCTCCTCCAACGCGCACGACTCCGAATCCTGATCCGCCACCACCTCCACCTCCTCCAGAGGCATGGCAAGCTGTGATGGCCGCAACCAATGCAAACACACAGTTGATCATGCAAATTCTTCAAGAGCGCAATCAAGGCAGTCAAGGGAATCAAGGCAGCAATCAGAATCACTTTGCTTCACTCAACCAGTTCCTTACTAACGGGCCAAAGACTTTCAGCAATTGTGTTGAGGCAACCGATGCTGACGATTGGCTTGTGGATCTGTGCAAGCATTTCGAGTGCAGTAACGTCAGGCCTGAGGACTTTGTCAAGTTCGCTTCCTTCCAACTCAAAGATCAAGCTGCAGAATGGTTCCAGCAGTACAAGGACTCTAGAGGTGGACGTGTTATCACTTGGGATGATTTCCGTCGAGATTTCCGAGCTCATCATATTCCTCAAAGCGTGGTTGAAAGCAAGCGTGAGGAATTCCGCAACCTGAAGCAAGGCTCTTTGTCTATCTATGACTACAACAAGTTGTTCCAGAAGCTCGCCCGCTTTGCCAAGCAGGACGTGCCTGATGAGAAGAGCATGATATATCAGTTCAGGGGTGGTCTCAGAGAAGAAATTCAGCTCGCTCTTGTTCTCTTTGAGCCCTTGAGATACGATGAGTTCTACAACATGGCATTGAAGCAAGAGGCTGCTCAGTTGAGGTGTGATGCTTCCAAGAAGCGAGTCAGAGATGTTACTCCTTCTTCCTCTACTCAAGTGGCCAAGCAGCAGAAGTATTGGCTTCCTCCTCCCCCGTTCCGTCAGCCGTATCAGCAGAAGAGCAAAGGTGGAAGTGGTTCTTCCCCCCCCCCCCACCCTGGCTTTCAGAAAAAGACTCGTCTCAAACTCCAAGATCGAGTGCTCTATATCACCGTCCGCTTTCAGAGGTCACGTGCAACAAGTGCCAACAGAAGGGTCACTATGCCAACAAGTGTTTCAATCAGAGGCATCTTCCTCCTCCTCCTCCTGTCAGATCGGCAAGTACAACTGTGGTCAAGCATAATCCCAAGCACGCCAAGGTCAACTTGATGAATGCAGCTCAGGCAGAGGATTCGTCAGATGTGATCATGGGTAACCTTCCTATTAATGATATTCCCGCAAAAGTACTTTTTGACTCTGGTGCATCGCATTCCTTCATGTCATTCCCATTTGCATCGGAGAACATGCAAGTCGTCTCTCCAGCTAAGCGTCTGAGTTCTAGTTTGATGGTTCCGGATATTTCTATCTTGATGGGTGATTTCAAGTTTCTGGCTTCTCTAATGGTTCTTGGTAACACGGATATTGATCTTATTCTCGGGATGGATTGGCTTTCTAAGCACAAGGCTCAGCTTGTTGTGCAGCCAGGCAGATTCAATTGACTCATTCGTCAGAGGATGTAATTGTCTTTGCCGCTCGGGATAATTCTATCCGTCTATTTTCTCTCAATGAGAAGGGTGAATTGGATGCTATATCTCAAATTCCAGTCGTTTGCGAATATCAAGACGTCTTTCCAGAAGAGCTTCCAGGAATGCCTCCGCACCGGCCAGTTGAATTTGTTATTGATCTTGAGCCTGGTACGGAACCTGTGTGCAAGCGTCCTTACAAGCTCGGACCTGAAGAGTTGAAGGAGCTGAAGAAGCAACTCGATATTCAAGAGAAAATGGGTCTCATCCGGCCTAGTTCTTCTCCGTGGGGTTGTGGTGTTCTTTTTGTGAAGAAGAAGGATGGAATGGACCGACTTTGTGTTGATTACCGTCCAGTGAACAAGAAGACCATCAAGAACAAATACCCACTTCCCAACATCAATGAGCTGTTCGAACAACTCAAAGGTGCTCGAGTATTCTCCAAGCTTGATCTCCGTATGGGTTATCATCAGATTCGAATCCGTGAGCAAGATATTCCCAAGACGGCTTTCAGGAAAAGCTTTGGTTCATATGAATACACTGTCATGTCTTTTGGCCTCGTCAACGCTCCTCCGACGTTCTCTCGCATGATGAACTTCATCTTCAACGCCTACACCAATGACTTCGTTTTGGTCTATCTCGACAACATTCTGGTTTTCTCCAAGAACAAGGAAGATCATGCCAAGCACTTGCTTTTGGTTCTCGATAAACTCAGGGAACACAAGTTCTATGCCAAGTTCTCCAAGTGTGAATTTTGGCTTGATGAGGTTCTTTATCTTGGTCATATCATCTCTGCCAAGGGCATTGCCGTGAATCCTGAGAAGGTGTCTGCAATTGTGAATTGGGAACCTCCTCAGAACGTGAAGCAACTCCGTAGCTTCCTCGGTCTCGCAAGCTATTACCGAAGATTCGTTGAAAACTTTTCCAAGATCGCGAAGCCTCTCTCTAATCTTCTCCAGAAGCACATCAAGTACGTTTGGTCTCCGGAGTGTGACATTGCTTTCAACACTTTGAAAGAGAAATTGATCACTGCTCCAGTTCTCACTCCGCCTGATGAATCCAAGCCATACGAGGTCTTTTGTGATGCCTCTCTCCAAGGTCTTGGCGCAGTATTGATGCAAGAGAAGAAAGTTGTTGCTTATACATCTCGCCAGTTGAAGCCTAATGAGAAGAACTACCCCACTCATGATCTCGAGTTGGCGGCAGTTGTGCATGCTCTTTTGACTTGGAGACATCTTCTATTGGGAAGAAAAGTGGACATTTTCACTGATCACAAGAGTCTCAAGTACATCTTCACTCAGCCTAATCTCAACCTCAGGCAAACTCGATGGGTCGAAATGATTCAAGAGTATAATCCGAGTATCGAGTATACTCTAGGAAAGGCCAATGTGATTGCTGACGCATTGAGCAGAAAGGCTTACTGCAACAGTCTGATTCTCAAGCCTTATCAACCCGAGCTTTGTGAAGCTTTCCGCAAACTTAACCTGCAAGTTGTTCCTCAAGGTTTCCTTGCCAACCTTCAAGTCTCTCCTACCTTAGAAGACCAGATTCGCCAAGCTCAACTTCTTGATGCTATGGTGAAAAAGGTGAAGATTGGGATTGCCAAGAGTCAACCCAAGTACAAGTGCTACCGCCTTGATGACAAGGACACTCTTTTCTTCGAGGATCGTATTGTTGTACCCAAAGGTGACCTTCGTAAAGTGATCATGAATGAGGCTCACAATTCTCTCCTCTCCATCCACCCTGGGAGCACGAAGATGTATCAGGACCTTAAACAGGCTTATTGGTGGACTCGAATGAAGCGCGAAATCGCTCAATTCGTGAGTGAATGTGATGTCTGCAGAAGAGTGAAGGCCGAACACCAAAGGCCAGCAGGTTTCCTCCAACCTCTTGCCATTCCAGAATGGAAGTTTGACCACATTGAAATGGACTTCGTGACTGGGTTTCCAAAGTCCAAGCGTGGCAATGATGCTATATTCGTTGTCATCGACAAACTCACCAAAGTGGCTCACTTTCTGCCTATCAAAGAGTCGATCACTGCAGCTCAATTGGCGGAACTCTATACCTCTCGTATTGTCTCTCTGCACGGTATTCCACAAGTGATCTCTTCAGACCGTGGCAGCATCTTTACCTCGAAGTTTTGGGATTCTTTTTAGAAGGCCATGGGCACCAGCATCCGCTTCAGCACAGCTTTCCATCCTCAAACAAGCGGTCAAGTCGAGCGTGTCAACTAGATTCTTGAAGATATGCTCAGGGCTTGTGTGATATCCTTCGGCATGAAGTGGGAGGATTGTCTTCCTTATGCTAAATTCTCCTACAACAACAGTTTTCAAGCAAGTTCGGGCAAGGCCCCATTTGAAATTCTGTATGGCAGGAAGTGCCGTACCCCTCTCAACTGGTCTGAAACCGGTGAACGTCAGCTTTTGGGTAATGACTTAATCACAGAGGCAGAAGAAATGTGCAAAGTCATTCGAGATAACCTCAAAGCAGCCCAATCCCGTCAGAAGAGCTACTATGATAGTAAGCACCGTGATTTGGCTTTCGAGATCGGAGATCATGTTTACCTCCGCGTCTCTCCTATGAAAGGTACTCGTCGCTTCGGTATCAAAGGGAAGCTTGCCCCCACATACGTGGGACCTTT